>NC_142803.1:66523853-66649733 GCF_049724085.1 Artemia sp. Qi Xiang Cuo | reverse complement strand
TATTATTTCACCTATTTTGTGTAAATTATTTATTTTATATAATTTACATTTTTTACATAATTTACATATTATACTGGTATGCTACATATTTTATGATAACTTGATATTTTCACAGCACAAAAGCAAAAAAAAGGCTACCAGAAAAAGGTTTGCAAATGAATTTGTCTTGTGCATAGATGAATTACCTGGTTTTAAAAGGCAATCTGCCTGACTTCAGTCTCTTGTTATCCGAACAGTAAAGTGTATTATAATAAAAGTAATTATACTTTAAAAATGGTAAAATATTAGCTGAAATAAAATCATATTAGTTCTGTGAGCTGTTAAAGACAGAAAGGGATACAAGCAGGATTAACATATGACAAACAAGAAAAAAAAATGAGGGTAATGTCAGTCAGTGCACATAAAAGAACCAAAGATGACATAAGCAAATGCTGTATCAGGAACTTCTACCAAGCCATTTCCAGTACTCAAGAAAAAGAAAAGGACAACTAACCTTTTGAAGTAAATCTTAACAGAGAAGAAGAAAGGCTGAAACAAGCAACCCAAGCCAGAATAAATGACAGACGAGTCACCAATTAGACTGGGCAAGAATTCTCGGCTTATTGATTGACTTAGCTTGCTTACTGACCTAATCATAGGCAGCACAATCGCGCTGTCTAAGTAAAGAACGATGATGTTGTAGAAACTTCGAAAAGGATCATTCGATTGGAAATTGGAATGGCTTGTGCCCTTTTCAATAGTCCAAAAGTGATTGGAAGACAACTAACACCCCTTCCACGCCCACCATTTTCCAAAACACATCCATTCAAAATTTTGAGATAGCCATTTTGTTCAGCATAGTTGATTTCCAGATGGAAAATATATTTTTGAGGAGGACACTCCCCAACATCACTCACGGCAAGGGTTGTAAGTTATGCCTCGGGAGCAATTAAGATTTTTTATAGAAAGCATTGCCGTAATAACTTCAAAAATAGCTCATTCGATCGGAAATTCAAAGGGCTAGTGCCCTTTTAGATAGTCAAACGTGATTAGGTCAACTAACCCCCCTCTCATGGCCCACTTTGACCCACATACCTCACGCAAAATTTTCAGATAGCCATTTTGTTCAACGTAGTTGAAAGTTATGAAAATTAGGTCTTTCTGGTGGACAACCCCCCCCCCCACAGCCCTCAGGGCAAGGGTTATATGTTATGCCCTGGGGGAATTTAAGGTTTTCATAGAAAACGTTGTCATAGAAACTTCAAAACGGGCTCATTCGATCCAAAATTGAAATGGCTAGTGGCCTTTTTAATAGTCAAAAGTGATTGGAAGGCAACTAACACCCCTTCCACGCCCACCCTATCTCCGAAAACATCCACTAAAATTTTCAGATAGCCCTTTTGTTCAATGTAGTTGGAAGTTTTAGAAATTATATCTTTAAGCAGGAAACTCCTCCCACAGTTTTCAGGGGAAGGGTTATAAGTTATGCCCTGGAGGCATATAATGTTTTTATTGAAAGCTTTGTCGTAGAAACGTCAAAAAGGGCTCATTCGATTGAATATTCAAATGGCTAGTGCTCTTTTTAATAGTCCAAAGTGATTGGAGGGCAACTAACCCCCCACTCACGCTCAACTTTTCCCCAAACACATCCAATCAAAATTTTGAGATAGCCATCTTGTTCAACAGTGTTGAAAATTTTGGAAATTAGGTCTGTAAGGGTCACCCCCCCCCCCTCACAGCCCTCACAGCGAGGGTTGTAAGTTATGCCTAGGGGGCATATAAGGTTTTAATAGAAAGCATTGTCTTAGAAACTTCAAAAAGAGATTATTCTCTTGGAAATTGAAATGGCTAGTGCCCTTTTTTTATAGTTGAAAGTTATTGGAGGGCAACTAACCCGCCTCACGTCCACCAGTTTCCCAAACACACACCATCATAATTTGAGATAGCCAATTTTTTTTAACGTATTTAAAAATTCTAGAAATTAGGTCTATAAGGGTGGCGGTCCCCCCGAGCCCTCAGGGCAAGGGCGGTACGCTATGCCGTGGGGGCATATGAAGTTTTTACAGTTGTTGTACATACTTCAAAAAGCGTTCATTTGATTGGAAATTAAGAGGGCTATTGCCCTTTTTAATAGTCAAAAGTAATCAGAAGGAGAATCCCCCCCCCCAAACCCACCATTTCCCCAAACACATCCGATCGAAATTTTGATATATTCATTTTGTTCAACATAGTTGAAAGTTCTGGAAATTAGGTCTTTGAGGATGACAAACTCCCCCCCCCCCACAACCCTCAGGGCAAGGGTTGTAAGTTTTGCCGTGGAGGCATATATGGTTTTTAATAGTCGAAAGTAATCAGAAGGAGAATCCCCCCCCCACACCCATCATTTCCCCAAACTTTTCGAGCAACACTTTGATATGGCCATTTTGTTCAATGTAGTTGAAAGGTCTGGAAATTAAGTCTTTAAAGCATGAAAACCCTCCCCCATAGCCCCCAGGAAAAGGGTTGTAAGTTATGCCTTTGGGGCATTTAACGTTTTTATAGAAAGTTTTGTCGTAGAAGCTTCAAAAAGGGCTTATTTGATTGGAAATTGAGAGGACTAGTGCCTTTTTTTTATTAGTCAAAAGTGATCAGAGGGAAAATGTTTCCCTCCATACTTATCATGTCCTCAAACACTTCCAATCAACATTTGGATATAGCCATTTTGTTAAGACTATCAGAAAGGTCTAAAAATTATGTCTTTGAAGATAAGAAATCCCCCCAGCCCTCATAGTAAGGGTCGTATGTTGCGCCCTGGGGACATAAAGGGTTTTTATACTCCAAAACTCTTGGAGTATAAACCCTGGTCATATATACTCAAAAGGGAGCTCATTGGATTGGCAATCAGACGCTCTAGTGCCCTTTTTACGAGTCAATGTGATCAGAGGGCAGCTACCCTCTCCCCCCTACCCACACGTCATGTTGTCTCGCAACGCGTCTAATAGAAATTTTGACAAAGCCATTCCATTCAAAATAGTCTAAATATCATATAACAAGGCTTTTGGGGTGAAGCAAACCCCACAGACTAGGGGCAAGGGTTGTTAGTTATACCTAGGGGGTATTAAAGGTTTCTATGGAAGGGATGGTTGTTTAACTTCAGAAGAGGCTCGGTCTTTCTCCCTGAAAAGACTATGTCAATATAAACAAACAGAAACTAATCAAAAAAACCTTTTGCACAAAATAAGTTTTTTTTTTTAAGTGAAGAACTCCATTAAACCAAAAAGTTAGCAAAAATAAATGTTTTTCTTTCATAACTTTAATAAATCAAATAATATTAACATTTTGTTTAAACATTTTGAGACCCAAAATAAACAGAAATAAAAATAAGTCAGACTCAAAACGAGCAGAAGTTAATCTGAGTAGGGTTCTAAGCCCTATGCTTTCTAAAAGCCAGAATATAATTTGTACTTTACTGAAAAATTCTTTTTAATGTTTTCACTTCTATAACTTTAAGAAATCAAAAATTTATCAAGATTTTAATGAATAAATATCAGTATTATGTATATTAAACTGACATCGCACATTTTTTCAAGAAAATTCATCTGATTTTTTTTCAGTGAAGTACAAATTATATCCTGTCTTTAAAAAAGTATAGGGCTTAGAACCCTACACAAATTAATTTCTGCTCGTTTCGAGTTTGACTTATTTTTATTTCTGTTTTTTTTGGGTTTCATTTATTTATTAATTAAATAAAAAAAAACAAGTTTTTTTAACTGAAAGTAAGGAACAACGTTAAAACTTAAAACGAACAGAAATTATTCCGTATATGAAGGGGGCTGTCCCCTCCTCAACGCCTCGCTCTTTACGCTAAAGTTTTTTTATTGTTTAAAAAAATAGAGTTGTGAGAAAGTCAAACTTTAGCGTAAAGAGCGAGGCGTTGAGGAGGGGACAGCCCCTTCATGTACGGAATAATTTCTGTTCGTTTTAAGTTTTAACGTTGTTCCTTACTTTCAGTTAAGAAAACTTGTTTTTTTCTAATTAAATTTTTGAACGTTTTTGAATTAATGCAGGTTTTGATTTTGGCTCACCGTACATGAATAATTTAAAAAAAATTTGCATATTATATTTGGTTAAATGGCTTTCTCCAAACTTGTTTAATTTTATTTACGAACGTTTTTATTAGTAATAAATATACGTAACTTAGAATTAACTTACGTAACGAACTTCTATATTCATAAATTTTTAACACGTATATTAGGGGGTTCGCCCCCTAGTAAATACACTGCTATTTAAACTATAGTTCGAATTTTTTTTCCAGTTCTTTAAAAATTACCTCTTAATCACAATCAGTTTATCAGTTGAAAAAATTATTTTTTTTTTTTATTTAATTCCTGATCTTTTTCTTTTATAATGCTGTGAAATCCGGCGCCCCCTTCCTGGCAATGTCCCGGCCCCCCTGAAAACTTACGGCCTGGGCATATCCTTACATCTATCCCCCGCCCCTCTCCTTCCCCCACCTACCAGAAAAAATCTCCTCTGAAAAAGTCTGTATACTTCCCAATAACCAATACTATATGTTAACATTGAGTAAAGTTCATAACTTTCAGCCCTCCCCCTGGGGACTTTGGGGGATCAAGTCATCCTAAAAGACATTTTTATCATATTTTCGACCATGCTGAACAAAATAGCTATCTCAAAATTTTGATCGGGTGACTTTGGGAAAACAATGAGCGTGGGAGGGGGCCTAGTTGCCCTCCATTTTTTTGGTCACTTATAAAGGGCACTAGAACTTTTAATTTCCGTTCAAATGAGCCCTCCCACGATATTCTAGGACCACTGGGTCGATACGATCACCCCTGGGGAAAAAAAAACAAACAAACACATCAACAAACAAATAAACACGCATCCGTGATCTTTCTTCTGGTAAAAAATGGAAAATTCAACATTTTTGTAGATAGGAGCTTGAAACCTCTACAGTAGGGTTCTCTGATACGCTAAATGTGATGGTGTGATTTTCATTAGGGTTCTATAACTTTTAGGGGGTCTGTCCCCCTTTTTTCGAAAATCAGCCAAATTTTCTCAGGCACGTAACTTTTGATGGGTAAAATTAAAATTAATGAAACTTATATATTTGAAATCAAAATTAAAATCTTATTCTTTTGATGTATCTATTGGTATCAAAATCCCGTTTTTTAGAGTTTCGGTTACCATTGAGCCGGGTCGCTCCTTACTTACAGTTCGTTACCACGAAGTGTTTAATACTGATTTGTGGTAGTTGTATGCTTGGTAGATTATTTGAGTTCTTTACTTGTTTTTTAAACTTATTTTGTGCAAAAAGTTTTTTTGATTAATTTTTATTAAAAGTGTGGTCAGATGATATTAATTTAAACTGTGGAAAAATGTTATTTGAACCCTTTAATTTTAAGATTTTGTAAATTGGATACATAGGAATATCTCCAGTATCTCTATTTAAAGGAGGATCTGTATTTTATGTATTGTTTATTTTCAACTACCTTCCTAAAAGAATGTGGTAAGCCATTTGCTACAGATGTGGGAAGCCATTTGCAATAGATGCGGGAAGCCTAAGATTTGCTTCAATTATCTTATCAAACAGAACTAAATGATCTGAGTTCTCAACAAAATGGAGGGCTAGAGCAGTGTCACTATTCTCTTTTTCATTTTAAATTTCATATCTCAGAGAAATCTTGTGTTCATGAAATTGTTCCCCTGGGAGCCAGTGTTTATTCCCCCCTCGACAATATCCCCTGTTGAGAGTTCCCCCTCCCCTGTGGAAAGTCTCCCACCCTTATTGCTTGACAACAGCAACTTGATGTTGTGCAAATCGTATACAGGACTATTGACAGAATTTGTGAGATAAAACATCTCTTTCTACTTATATTATACTGAAGTTTAATTTTAATCAGATTGACTCAGTGAGTTACTTTAATGACCGTGACTTTGAAGCTATTGATATTTTTTTTTCTATCCCCAAACGGATTAAGCCTTTTATTGCTTTGTGTTTAAACTTTTTTTTTTTTTTAATTTAAACAAACAAAAAAAAGGTAATATATTTGGAGTAATTATATTTTCTTCCAAATTTAAATGGTTGAAAATAGTGAACAATTGCCAAGCACTATATTTCTATAATGCCATAGATTACCTTAGCTCAATCGCATTTCCACCTATTTTAGGAGATAATCTGTGTTGAAGAAAGTAACATCAAACAATAAAGAGGCCATATTGGTAGCTGCAGGAGCTTAATCTTTAAACTACTGGGGATATGTGATTTGAGTATTGCAATTCCCATAGTTACCTCTAGAATTTTCAAGTCAGTAATTATTTGGGCTAACAATAGTGTTGCTGCTAGAGAAGTGAAAAAAGCCAAATAATGTCTACAGAAAGACCAGCTAAATGGAAACAATTATCATCACGAAAATCAAGTGAAGACAATGGCCCTGGTTGTTAAATCAAATTATTACCAGATTCATCTGAGTTGAACTGTGAGCACAGTGTCAAGTGGCTCTGCATATTGTTTGCGGGTATACTGATAGCAAAGTACAACCTCATTAAAGGTTGAGGGATGGAAAAAAATTTCATTGGCTGTGTCCATTCCGTGAAAGCAATCTGCAGGCCTGACAGGGTATATCAAAGGAAGATAACAACAGTATTCTGAGTAGTGTTGTCAATAACTCTATGAAAGCACTAAAGGAAGATATGGATGTCCTTGTTGATGTACTAAAAGTAGACTATATTGAAGAGAGTTTAAGCAAAATGTGCACTGTTCAGCAAATGTAGACTGAAGTTGAGAAGTTAAGGGCTGAAACTACATGTTTGAAGCAGCAGTTTCCAACTGAACAAGTTGATAAGAAACTAGGTGAGTCAATGAGAAAAGACAGAGACCGTCAATGAAGGAAGAACAATGTCATAGCCTTGTGTGTACCCAGAAATCCTTTGCACAACCATGATCAGCAATGTAAGGCTGACGTTGTTTTTATCAAACACTTCCTCTTGCATAACTATTCAATAGACACCAAAGTTTTTAATGTCCAACAACTTAGGCCAAAGAACACAAGCACATGAGGATAAAAAAGGGACAAAGGGACGCATAGCTGGGATAAAGGGACACCAGGAGATGTGGACTCTGTTTTGCTGTAGCCTGGAACTGTCTTCTGTCTCCACTATGTATGATCTGGGGTTTCCATGATGGGATATTATTTTTGCTTTTGGCCAGAGGCTGTTTGCTTTCTTTTGGACATAAACTTGGTCATTCAGTTGTGGCTCAGGTAGTGGTTTTGCAGTCGTATCATGATAGGATTTCTGTCTTTCCTGTTCCCTTGACCTGTGTTTTAAAGAGATATGGAGTGGGATAGTTTTGGGTCTCATCTGACACTATGTTGATGGCAGGAATGACTTCTGTTGGCGACTCAAGTGGCTCTGCCACTTGAGTACTATTTCTGTAAAAGTTGGGCAGGTGAGGCCTGACTTACAACAGGGCTGTTTCTATATTCTAGTAGTGCAATATGTGGGTCACTTCCAGCTTCCTTTGCTTTTGTTAGTATCTATTTTCAAGTTTGAACCAATTTTTCCACCAGACTGATCTTGGATAAATGAGACTGAGGTTTTCAGACTGATTCCCTATACTTGTACAAAGTCTCTGAACTCCTGAGAGAAAAGTTGAGAGCCATTGTCTAAAGTTGTTAGCTGAGGGATTCCAAAATGTGCTAAGTGAGTGTTTAGTTTGTCAATGATTACGGCTTATGTCTTACTTGGTAGTTTATCTATTTCAAAATATTTACTGCAAATATCAGCCGTTATGAGAAAAAAGCTTTTGTTCCACTCAAACAGGTCAATACCAGTATGTTACCATGGCAGTGAGGGTGTCTGGTTACTAATCAATGGCTGCTTTTGAATGTAAGGATAATTTTGCACATGCTTCACATTTTTGGAGGAAGGTTTTGATGTCTGTGTTCATTCTTGGCCAGTACACAATCATTCTGGCATGCTGCTTGGTTTTGTCAATCCCCAGGTGTGCTGAGTGGAGCTAGTGAAGTATGTTGGCTCTGAGAAGATGGGGTTGAACAATTCTTTGGCCTTTTAGAGCTAGCCCATCATGGATTGCTAAATGGTGTCTGATATTCCTAAATGGGATAGCCTGTGTTGGAAATGACTGGCATGTCATAGGCCATCCTTTGTGTTTGAGTTCCATGAGTGTCTTGAGTTGAACATCTTTCTCTGTCTCATGGTGGTCTCTTCATCAATGCATGCAAATAGACTTTGATTTCATTATACATTTGGACATCAGTATCAGGCAACAGAAGTTGGGAGTGCATCTGGTACCAGAATATCATGTGTCCAAAATATTTGACTTTGTCTTTGGCAAATTTGTATTTTATACTGTTTAAATGAACTCCTTTTTCTCCAGCTCATCTAAGAATGGCTTTAAGCCTTTGGTTATGGAAAGGGCATAAATGGCGTTATGCCCTTTGTGATTTCTACCATATACTAGAATATTATCCACAAGTATTCTAATACCTTCTAATCCTTAAAATGCCTCTTCCATTTTCCTCTTGAACTTGTCATGTGGAGGCACCACACCAAAGGGGTATTTCTTCCTTCTGTATCATCCATAGATGGCACTGAAGGTTGTGTAGTAGAAAGATTGCATGGAGAGTGACAGTATCCAGTACCCTGAGCAGGCATCTAGCTTGCTGAATACTGCTCCACCATCAAGCTCAGCAACAGCATCTTCAAATGTTGGGACTGGGTAGTGGGTGCATTTTATCACCTTGTTCAGGTCCACAGGGTTGATGCATAGTCTTATTCCTCCATCCTTTTTTTCAGCCATTACCATGGCATTAACCCAATCTGTTGGTTCACTGACCTTTTCAATGATGTCAAGACTTTCTAGCTGTTCTAACTTGTCTTTGAGCTTCTGTTTCAGAGCTAGTGGTATTTTTCTAGCTGGATGTACTCTGGGCATTGTGTTGTCCTATAGATGTATTTCACATTCTGTTTCAAGTTTCTCTTTGCCCTTAAACACATTGCAATATTTGATTACTGGTGACTGTTTAATGTTCAGGACAAGCTTGATCAGGAGGGAATCTGAAAATGTTGAACTGGAGTAAAATTTTACAGGGATCAGTAGAGGAGCAATGGGAAAATTACTTAGTTTACTTTACTTAGAATCCAAGACAGCAACTATTATGTATCTTACAGGAGAAAGCCAATGACTTCCCATACATGACAAAAGAAATTAAGAAGCAGCTCAGCAACAAAAAAAGATCTTGGAATCAGAAGAAGTTCAAAAGAGCAACAGATAAGTTGAGAAACTTACCATGACACAAGCTAAAGAATGCCAGCATAATCTAAAGAAATTTTGGCAATATGTGTCATGTAAAAGTCCTAGTTAGTGATCAATATCTAAGCTAACTAGTTCAGGAGCTGAACTAACAAATGTCAAAGAAATTGCAGATGAATTTAGCTGCCAGTTTCAGTCTGTTTTTAGTAGCACATCACATACAGACGTACCCAGTATTGAACCCACACAAATCCACCATCCAATGGAGCCCATTGAGATCCATAGTTCAAATGTTCTCAAACAGCTTAAATTCCTGGATGTCAACAAATCATTTGGACCAGATAGTTTACATCCACGTCTTCTAAAAGAAGTTGCTGAGAACATTGCCAAGCCACTCTCCCAATTATTCAAAATCTAGCTATTTACCAAGATATGTTCCAGCAGATTAGAAAACAGCATGTGTAACCCCTTTGTTTGAAAAAGAAAATACCTCCATTGCAGAAAAATACAATCTTATAAGCATAACTTCTGTTGTTGATAAAATTCTGGAAAGAGTGATAAATGACTCTGTCATGAAGCATTGCAAACTTAATGTGACACTATTGCCAAGCCAACATGGTTTTCAACCAGGAAAGTCTGTAGAAACAAAATAGCTGGAGACAAATTATGAGATGATTGTATAACAAACTTGATTGATCAGGGCTTAGCTGTGTAGGTCTTGCTGCTTTGCCTTGCAAAAGCATTTGACAAAGTCCCACATCAACACTTGAACAAAACCCTCATCTTATGAGGAACTAATGGCAGACATTGTTGGATAGATTTCAGCTTTTCTTACAGATAAAACAAGAGAGTGAGGCTTTTTAGTAATGAAGGAGAGTCAATCCTCTCTGAGAGATGTAGTCACCAGTGGTGACCTGCATGGTAGTGTCTTGGGACCTACCCTATTCAATATCTATATAAATGATATTTTTCAATTAACTAGATATTGACTATCTCTATGCTGACAACTCAAAGTTATTTAGTGCAGTCAATCATGAGTCACTACAAGCAGATCTTGACCATATTAAAAACTGAGCAACAAAATGGCACATGAGCTTCAATATTGACTAATGTAGTGCTTTTAATTTTGGCAAGTTCAACCCAGGTTTCAAACATAATATGGTCAATCCAGCTGTAAAGAACATTCAATAGCTGCAAAGTGTGGATGCAGAAATAGATCTTGGAATTACTGTTGGAAACCAGTGTAAATTTCATTCAAACTGCAAGAAGACTTTGTCTTATGCAAGTCCTGTCCTAGCACTCTTAAAGAAAAATAGGGTAAAGCTACTGATGATTTAGCAGTGCAATTTTGGAACCCCTGTCGAAATTTTCCTTCAAAATGGAATAACTCTGCTTAGTCATGACTTGGAGCGCCATCTCTTGAAGCCGTTTTTGCATTCCAATGGTAGAAAATGTTGACACAATATCCAGTACACCCAGATAAAAAAAAGAACATTTAATTAAGTCAGTTTCCTGTTTTCAACAAGAAAGGAGTTACTGACAATTTTTCTGGTATAGAATGTTCAAACTGCTGTTACTTGGCCATTTATTACAAAAAGAAAAAGTTGGAATTAGCACCAATGCATCAAGATGCATCTGATTTTATCTGAATTCTAGTCATATTAGCTTTTTCTTGATAAAATTAAAATGGCAACAAATATTACATTGTCAAAACTAGGTTCCAAGTGTTGAAATTCTTGTTTAAAGTAGTGGAATACCAGCTGCACTAAAAATGTTCCTTTAGTCAAATTCAAACATAGATAATGGCTTTTATATATTGATTTATTTCTTTTGCAAATATCTTGTAGTAACCTTGTCAAAATTTTTGCCAGACAGCAACAGGCCCTGTTGAAATATAGGTGGCTGTTGAAACTTCACTGAACATGTAAAACAAATGAGAAATAATTGGTGTCGAAATCCTAGGGTCCACTGAAAAAAAAATAGCTGTCAAATTTGTGGGTACCCAATACTCCCAAAAATTGCAGAGTTTCACAGGTAAGTAATTATTCCCTTTCCTTAGAAATTATCAATAAAGCTAAAAAAAAAAAAAAAAGCGCAAATTTGGGTCATAAGATGAACTGCAGCTGCAGATCACACTTTGAAATGGCCAAAAATTGATAACATTTAATGTCAACAATGAACAAATCTATGCTAGGCCATTATAACTGACAGGAAGTGGACTATTCTAGATAGCATTTAGAGATGCTATTTCTGTGGCATATTTGCAACACTTAGAAAAAAGACAACACAATTTTTTTGTTTCATTACTTCTACTTTTTGAATAGTGTTTTATACTTTTATACAATAAATGAAGATGAAGAAAAATAAAGAAACAAGAATGTACATGTCAAATACACCATGTTCCGCCCACAGGCAGTCCCCATGTATTTTGACATGTGTTGAGTTGGGTTCTGACTTGTGTCAAAAACAGGTAACTTTTTTGTTTTGTCAAATTTGTAGGTGAAAATGCTCTAACTTTGGAAAATCAGAGTTTTGTACCCTTTTCAGATAAAACTTTAAACTTCTCATCAAACAATTATATTCCTAGATGTTTTCCCTACATACTGAAACCCTTTTCAAACCATAAGTCTTTAAATTAGGACTTCAGGAGAAGAAAAACTGTTTTTTACAAAAACTGTTGAATCATTGGTGCCTTTACCCTATATCCAGTAGGTCTCCCTGTGAAAATAATAATAAGTAAGTATATTTAAAAGCCAGCGGCCATAGGCCTACACACAAAACACTGAACAAAACAGAAATAAACCACGCAATAACACTCAACAAATTTAAGTTGCTGCTTTCCATACTTCCAATCCTCTCTAAAAAGCAACCTAGTGTAATAATTAGGTCAACCAAGGTAGTCCTAAAAACACCAGGAAGCAGCAGTATTTCCCCTAAAAAAAATTATGCCTCAAAATCCTCAAACTTTGGCATTTGCTCAAAAACAGTCCAGCCCATCACCCAACTCCACACAGAGGGGGCAAATACACCTGCCTCCCGAGCCATCATCATCACATGACTCCCAACATCTTTTATACAGTGGTATACAATTTGCTTGTGCCTGCAATCAACACTTAAGGGCTCTCCATGGTCGGTTCAGTTTCAAATAAAACACCTCTCCAAACACTACTTTAATCTGCCTATAAAAACGAAGGTTACTGGATTTCTCCAAACTAGAGAGCCAAACCTGAATCACCTGATCCCACAGATGCAAAGCAAACTTACCAAGGAAATCTTAAGATATGCCTTTGGGACCTTGGCCATCATTCCATGCCCAAGAAAGTCCAGCATTATCCAGTTTAAGCAGTATCCAGCAGTCCAGCTTTAACCTGTTGTGGCCATGCTGTTTTACTAGTAGAACCCAACATCTTTATGTAAGCCGCTTTCACCAAACAGTTACCTGGCAAACGTGTTACCTGGAGCCAAAACTTGATCACTTGGATGGCCCTCATATGGTGCAGATCCATTAGGCCTGTGTTTGTGAGGTTGTACAAAGTCCTTGTCAGATCAGTGCTTGATTTTGGAATGTACATAGCATCAACAGGACACAGCAGTGACATAGATCTTCTGGATGAAGTGCACAGGAGAGACACAAAGGCAGTATCTAAGATGAGAGACAAGCCTTATGATGAATGTTTGAAGGAGCTGAGATTATCTACACTGGTTTACTGACAACAAAGAGCTGATATGCTTATGACATATAAGCTTACTTCACAAGAACTCTCCCTCTTCATTAAGAGGAAACCTGAAATTTCTACTTTCCTTTCAGAGGCAATTGTAAAATATTGCCCATAATAAAGACCAATAATGGTTCAATGTATTAATATTTGCTATTTTTTTTTAATAGAGGCACTTCATGTGCAAGGGATGGTCAAATAGACTTTAAAGGTGGCTCAGTCATTTGGAAATCAAAAGTTCCAGTGCCGTTTTCAAAGTTTGAAAAACTTTGGAGGTGGTTTAGTCAATCAGAAATCAGAAGTTCTAGTGCCCTTTGCTAAGATTTAGCTTTGTTTTCAACCAATTGCTACCAAATAAGTTGTTACAGACTACAGTGTCATTAAGAAACTCTTAATCTAGTTTCCTGAGTCTTGTGTGTATGCAGTTCTTTTGAAAGAATCTTCAGATACATAAAGAATTAGTTCTAAGGGAGAGACAAGGGGAGAGTGGAGGTTAAAATTGAATATAATCCTCAGGCTGTATACAGAGGTTTTGTTTAGGGGGCTTTGAAACAGGCAAAGTCAACTGAATCTGAAGAAGAGGAACCAGATTTACCAGTAGATCCTTTTGAAGATGGTCCCAGTGACTGTGAAAGTAAATGAATATTCTTCTATTACAATCCATTGCTTAGTTAATTAAAACATTACAAACCACTTTTGTACCTATATATAGTACTTTTAATAATAAATGATAAATAACATGAATATTATATGATAAATTTTAATTAATACGTATATTTAAATATGAAAAACTTTTATGGTAAAATTTATTTTTTTTAAATTTAGTAACAAAAAATGAATAATCTTATTTACCTAAAAAATAATGGCATTTTTTTTTTTTTGCAGAATAGATGTATTAAATCAGGTACAACTGTCCAAGTGCTGAGGTATTATCCCAGGCACAAAATTACCAAAGGGATGAACTGGAATGTTTATTAAATAGATGAAACTCTAGATGCAGGAGTTTTACTTTTTTTAAAGTCCAATAAAATTAGAGCCATCAAACATTTTCATTTGAAGCTGAAAGTGAGGCTTAAAAAGAAATACTAAACTGGTATTGTGGCTACAGGGGAAGTCCAAAATGCCAATTTTGCCCTAGATTTCAAACAGAGTACCTTACTTTTACCAATTTTTTATTTAATGGTAATTTTACAATACTAGAAATATAAAATTTGGCTGAAGGCTGTATTTGCACATTGTGGGGGGGGGGGGTCAAAAAGATTGGTATTAAATCTGAAATGTTGAAAATAAAAAATATGCATATTATGAACTGAGAATTGTTTTCTTAACATATTTCCTTATCAACAGCCCTAATTCTAGACTTAAACCAAAATGGTATTAAAAAGTGCCTAATCATAGACATAAAACTGGACAATCTGATAAATGTAACATTGTTTATATAACAATGCAAGAATTTCAATGTTTTGGTGTTTTCTAAGTGTTTATACATATCCCTTGGACTATAGGCTATGTGGGACAATCAGGAGGAGGGTGGTGGTGGTTTACAAATAAATTAATTATCATATTTGAAGTAAGCATAAAACAGGAATTTGGAAAAGTGTTCAACATACCTCTATGTCAGTCATGGAATCTTCCTAAATTGGCCTTTTCTTTTGCCTTGATTAAATCTATATTCAAAGGGACCTTCAGGAGGGGGGTTGTAAGGGCTATTTATTTAAATTGAAAAAATAGGATATTATATTTAAAAAAAAAATAACAGACTGTGACTTCACCTTGTCCCTGGAGTCTTGAAACTTGTCCCCTTGCAATGAAGTCTTGCACATATGGTAAAAGAATTCTTTTGAGTAAAACCAATTATATTTGGCATTCTAAAAAATAGAGATGGGTTTTTGGACTGCACCTATTTTACTACAGCATAACACAATGTCAGGGTAACAACAAGATTCCTGCTTTTTATCTGATTTTCACCAATAGTTTGTTATTATAAATTCAAAATGTGATCTCTGTTTTGTCAAGCAATTGAAATGAAAAAATTACATTTAATATTTGTGATTTACAGAATAAACATCAAGCAATAAAAGTTATAATTAGAATAAGAAGATGCAAATATATCAGATATATCAGAATAAGTGAATAAAACTAAAACACTGAAAAGAAATAGCCTATACATCAAAAAATGATAATTTATATTTCTAAAGAGGTCATTCTATGTAAGTCGATAAACTAATAACTTTGAATGTTTGATATTAAATAATTTTAGGAATAACCATATGGATAAATAGCTTAGATTTTTAACTATTCATTGGTAAATACAGTTCTTCTCAATTCTTATTTGGTAACAAGATGTAAAGGTTTGAGTTTTACATAGCCTAAATTTGCTCAATTACATAGCCTACTGTTTTTTTACTCTATTTGCCAATTATAAATTGTTGACTGATTTATCTAAAACACAGCTTTCAAATTTGAAATTCAAAGACTAATTAACACACATTTTAAGTGTGGCCAGTGTTTAGGCCTAGGCCTACCCCTCGCCCATAGAAAGTACCACCCATGTAAAATATCCTTTACCCCCACAAAAAATCGCCCTTGCAGAAAATACCCCCCCCCCCCACCAAAGCTGGTTGATCTCTAATCACTTTTAACTTATAAAAAAATCATTTTTATTAACTCTCAATTTCAAATTTGATGAGCACCCTCCAAAGTTTTTGCAACCATGAGGTGGAAATGTGGACGAGGAGGGGGCAGTCCCCCTCCTATGCAGAATAAATTTTGCTCATTTTGGGGTTTAATGTTACTCTTTACTTTCATAATACCAGTGTGAACCAGAAATATTCCCAGAAATCATAAAGGAGTAGATATCAATTTCATATTTTTAGTTCTTTTGTACCCCCCTCCTCACCCTGCAAAAAAACACACCTGCCCCTAAACAAAAATAGGTAAATTTGCAGGTGGCACAATAATTTAGGTAGGATGAAAGTGAAAACATCCATTGATGCCTTTTTTATGCTCTTTTGTAATTTAATAATTGCTTCTGGGTCTAGTTTCATCTTGAGCCCTTAAAGGGGCCCCAAATGTATTTCATTTTTGTAACCACACAAAGACGTTATCAATGCTAGTTAAGTTATTGAAAAGTGGTTAAAACATATCTCTAGTTTATAAATAAGTTGTTCAAGAGTAATATATTCTAAAAATACTTATTTATAACAATAAAAACCTTATTTATTGGGAAACACAAATATAAACTGTTTTCCTAATGTTTCAAATTTTTCAAATGCCATTTACAAAAATAGTGCTGAATTTTGCAATTCAAAACTTTGCTGTCAACAATTTAGGGTATATATTTGTACATTAGGGGGGTGGGGGGGGTAAATTTCATGGTAACTTTGCAGTGGACCATATAATTTAGCTACAATGAAAGAGAAAACATCATTTGATTTTTATTATGCTCATTCATAATTCATATAAAATACCTTTGGGCCCCCCTTAAGGACTCCAGATACAATTTTCAACACAAGCAATTATTGAATTATGAAAGAGCAAAAAAGGCATCAAATGATGTATTCACTTTAATCCTAGCTAAATTATTGCCACCTGCAAATTTACCCAAAAATACTGGTTACAGCCCTGGAGAATATACTTCAATTTCTACTTCTATTATGCCCTTTTCTCTCCCTTAAAACTAATTTTTTTTTCTTTTGCTGACAGTTTTTGGTAAATTTGGGGTGGTTTATAGGCTAATACTTACTTAAAAATAATATGAGCATACTACTAAACACTCTATATTACTGATCGAAAAATAAAATGAACAAAGCTTACCACTTGATGTCTTTTTTTAGGTTCCTTCTGAATATACTTGCTTCTTAATAATGAAACATAGCTATCCTTTAGGGCAAATAAATTACCATTTTTCAAATTTGATAGCTGTGTTATTGATAAAACAAATGAAATAAACAATAGCTTAAAAACACAATTAGGCCTATTCAACTTTGACTGGTTAGGGTACAGACCAAAAGTTAACTGATACATAACATGCATGAATCCATGTCATAATGTTGATTATAATCACTATAGGATCCTTGAGGAAAGAGTAATAATTGCACTATATAGGCCTAACTGAGTTCCTAGCCTAGTCAAGCCTCTGCCCATTATGTTATCAAAAATAGTGACTGGGTCAATAGATCTAGCCTAGAAATTGTTGCAAAAAGAATAATTTTTCAATCTAATATATTGCACTCGAAAAACAATAACGAAGAGGTCTTGGATACCTGAATAAACCAGCATTTTTATTTTATTTGAAAATACTGTATTACCTAATGTGATTCGCTTCTTCTTGAAACTGGCTACTGATTCTACTCCAGAGCCAGCGTTTCTAATCAAATTGCTTAGGGCCGCGTCTACATTCGGCGTTTTTTGGAAAACTGAGGCGGAAATATAGGATGCATGCAGCAGTCTACACTGTAAAAATCGCAACAAATTCAAAAAACCAAAATGAAGGTAAAAATCAAATTCAGTTTGACTAACTAAAGTGGGATCCAGATTTATTGAAAGAAGACCCAAGTGACCGAGCAGTCAAGAGGGGTCTTTAATTCGTTCATCATCAATCAAATTCAGTATTACAAATATATTACTACTGCAAATAATGATGTATAATAGCCTCCCTCCTAATGTGGCAGTATATATGGAATTTTCCATCATAGCCTTGGTGCCAAGCATAACCCAGGAATATGCTCTGTAATACAGAATATAGCATACTCGAAAATTTTACCTGTGAGGCTTTTGATATTCTTGACAAATAGTTGAAAAAATGAAGTAAAATTCTACTTTAGCTACTTTTGGCTTTCTTGGAAAGGTTCTAGGTTAGGAAAATGATAGGTATAGTTCTACCAAATCATATTATTGAGTTAAGAATAAAGTGAGTACACCATTTGATGCCTTTTTTATGCTGATTACAAATATAATAATCATTTCTATCGGAAATGAATCTCAGTCCCCCCTATATATGCCAATTCAGGGTAAGGTTGTAGAAATATATACCCTGAATTGGCATATATAGGGGGTGGCTGAAATTCATTTCCAATAGAAATGATTACTATATTTGTAATCAGCTTAAAAAAGGCATTGAGTGGTATATTCACTTTATGCATAAGTCAATAATATGATTTGGTAGAACTTTACCAAATGATACTTTCAGGGATGGGTCTACAGGCTAAAGTATGTCCTGGGAAGGTATTTTGAAGTACTTCCCTCCACTCTTTCTCCCTCTAGAGGGTCCTGACCTTTGATGACCTTTAAAATCTGTGTGTTATGAAAGTGAAACCTAGCAAAACAGATAAATAAAGTGCAGCAAAATTGTTTTCAGCTTCACAGATTTGCTTAATCCCAATTTATAAGGTTTTAAAGATATGCAAATACATTTCCTAAATTTTGAAAAAATTATTGATTTGGCTTCTAATTTTACTTAAATAACAGGAGTGGCATTTTCAGGACAAAAACCAGGGTAAAAGGAACTAATAATTGAAAATTAAGGTAAATGCTGTTTTTTCAAAATAGCATTAGAATAGCCTAGGTATAGATCTGTCATGTAGGTAAATTTCAGGACCCTCTAGAGAGAAAAGGAGTGGAGGTAGATAGTTCAAAATACCTTCCTGGGACATACTTTAGCCTGTAGACCCATCCTTGAAAGTGTCATTTTCATAAGTTAACCCCTTTCCAAGATAGCCAGTGTTTTTGCTCTCTTCATTGCCTGTGTGAATAGATAAGCCAAGGATTTATAGCTCAAATTCCCTGGGAAATTAGTCTAATATCTGGTCCCAAAAGGGAAATTGAATTTGTCAAAGCTTGCTGGTTTTGTCAAAGCTGTTCCCAAAAAGCTGGTATAACTGGAAAGGGTGCTTCTCAGAAATTAATGATTTTAAAAGATGTGATTGCATTTTCCACACTTTTGTGAGTTATATACACAATAACACACAAAAATACACATGTTTTATGCAGAAGGGTAACATGGCCTAAAAAGTTATTTAATACTAATCAAACTACAGCAGGTATATCTATTGCTTTCCTTAAGGACCAATGAAGATATAATGCTCTTTGGAAACTGAAAACAAGCATGACCAAAGAAAGAAAAAAAACTAATTGAAAGATGACAAAAAGATATAAACAATTTAATTGTTTTAAGTCACTTTTATTGCAATTTTTACTACTATCCCATCAACAATATACTTTATTTAAACACACTAATTGTGGGACAGATATCTACAAAATTCCAGCAGGGTTTGTATTTACTTAAGTTATACAAACAAGCACATTGAATGCTTAATTTTGTGATATCCTAATCTCTAAATAGTAAAGAAAATCTTATATTTTTTAATGGTCTTCCACCAGCTTATTTAAGCAAAATCGTTTGTGACAGCAATATACCCTTGGGTGGTATAGCTTCTCTATAAAATACTTTGGTGACTTGGCCTCTCTAAAATGCTTGAAAGGCAACAGAAATTTCAAAAACAAATATTCAGATAAAAAAGAAAAATATTGCCATATTTTTCCAAACTTGGTACTTTTTAAAGAAAATTTTCAGCAAAGCCAATGCACAGGTTTAATGTTGTTCTAGGCCATCCCCCAAAAATATATTAAATCATATTATATGTAATCTAATATAACATATTTTTAAAGATTTTTAATCAAATATGTGAAATGAGAGGTAATGTTTCCCAGGAGCCTTTTACACCCTGTTACTACAGTAATTCACATTTTTCTTAGAAAAGAAAAGCTTGCTTTTTTAGAATATAATGGGTGGATGGGCACTAATAGTTTTTGGAAGATTTTTATGGAATCATTAAACCAAATTTTATTTCCAAGAAAACCTGAGAAATTTACTATGTATTCAGGGAAAATCTAAGTGCTGTTCATTGCATTATTCAAAATTTGCCTGTATTGCTTCCTGTAATACCCTTATCATTCCAGGTTTTGGCCTTGCAATCAAACAATTGTATTATTGGCAGCTGTCATCAGCAATGCTAGAAGTGCTTGGATCTTTTGGAGCAGTAATTCAGTAGCACTAGACCAGTACTAGCAGTGCATGATTGCATATACGTCAATGCAAGTAACTGAATATGCTGGAACCAAGCCAACATCTAGTGTACTCAAAGAAAAATCATACCTTATGAGCAGAATGCATAAATCAATAGCATGTCTCTAGCAAGGACAGATTGTCAAGATCTGGATATACTCTTGTCAATTTGTTTACCATTCAAAAGAAAAAAAAAGAAAAAATTCACTTATTGTATAAAGCTTTAAGCCATTCAGAAACTTATTTAGCTTAATGATCTTATTACAGCCCAGTTTTTGGACAAACTCTTCTTTTCAGTCTTTACCAGAAATTGCAGCTAGAAGCAATATAAGGATCTCTCTTGGTAGAGCTCTAGAATGATGACTAGTTGTATACAAAGATCTCTAGTGACCAGGATAGGGATTATTTGCCTTAAAGAAGAATTTCACATATAAATTTTGGGCCCATAGATAAAAAAAATTCCCTATATTCTTAGGGATCCAGTGTCCCTACCTACATTATCTCTAGTTTTTTTTTTTTTTTTGCATGAGAATCCTTTGGCCTGGGAACTTGTGGGTGTTATATTCAAGTCATTCTGAGAAACCAAGTTTTTATTTTTTTTTTGGGAAAACCAATACTTTTTTGTGCATTAATTTAAATAGAAAAACCATCCACAAAAGAAGGCTTTCAAAGAATGTCAAAAAGCTAAAATAAATCTAAGAAAATTTGAAGAAAAATTCAAATGTTGTTTGAACCTGAAAAAGAGCAAAAATCACAGTCAATAAGTGGAAAAGGCCCAAAATGAAAACAAATTACCAAGACTCCCAAAAAAAGCAACTGTTTTTTTTGTACCCTAATTTTTTTTTTGTAAAGACTGAAATATATATCAGCTTTTATAGTTTGTACTTGAGAATACTCAATTTGAGAAATTATAAACAACTTTGAGTAAGGCCTCATTACTCAAACAGTGTCTAACAGTGTCCTGGACAAATACTTCTATTAACATGAATATTCCATAAACATGGACAAAAGATTCCTATTTTAGTATGATGTATGTAATTTTTGATATTCAAGGTTAGCTGATAATAAGGCTGCACAGTCATGATGTCATAAGGCTGGTATTGGGCATGAATTTCACGGCTTATGGAAGCAGGGACACAGCTTGGGTTTTGAGTTTGGAGATGGGTTGTTAAGAATGTTCTATGAAAATCATCCAGTGTGTCTACAAATGTAGACACGTATACTAAATTAAACTAAAAACATAAAAGAAGTTTTGATGGGTTGGCACTGTGAACAGACACCTTGGAATATTGGAATGGGGGGATCCCACCCTTTCCCCTGAGCTACAGCCGTGGATGGGAAAGGGGCCTTTCATGGTCATTTTTCCAAGAAAAAAGTAATTCAAGAATTTGTTTTTAATTCAAAAAAGTAATCAAAGATTTGTTGTTTCCAATCAGTCAATACCTGGTCAGGAATTTTAACTGTAAGATAGCCTAGAACTCAAAATGTTATGACAGGTCAATCTGTCTTTTTTGTTGTCTTCTCAAATATGAATACAAAAAAACTACATTTAATTTAATCAAATAACTTTAATAAAGTCTTTAATTATCTTTCACAAAGAGACCTAACAACTAGACTCTCATGTCTTGTTTGGCAGTGACTGCTTTATAGTTTTGCTTTTCCTAATCAGTCATTTAGTACATGCTAGGAAATTTATAACAGTAAGATAGCCAAGAGCTCATAGTTCTGTTAAAGTTCGATGTGCTTTTTGTAAGCTCTTTTTAAAAATGAATACCCAAGAGCATGTTAATGTGATCAAAAGTGCCATTTTGTACTTTTTTCAAATATGACAGCACAAAAAGTATGTAAATATGATCAAAAGATTTTAGTTGCACCTGTACACATGAATTCATTAGCTGATTTACAGACTGTCAGATGTCTCCCAAGAGTTGCAGCATTTCTTTGTGGGAATAAATTAAATTCCCCTTGATAACTCCTCTGCCAAGGTCATATAAGTTTGAGCTTTAGATCCTATTTTCTGTAAGTCATCAAATTTGTCCTTCCAAACTTCAATTAGTAAGAAAGTGTTTTCGCTACACAACCCATTTTTCCAGTTTTCCGTCCCAGTTTTCCAGAAAACGCCGAATGTAGACGCGGCTTAATAAAACTGTCCACAAAGTTAATAAACCGTTTTCCTCTCAAATAATTGTGTTGACTTCATTGCTGTCAGAAAAAATAGAAATTAATTTAACTTTTTCAAGTAAGTCCACATAGTTCAGCCAATAGCTGTAGACCAGGGGAAAACGCCAAATAAACCAATAACAAATTAGAGCCACTAAGTTAAAAATTGTTCAAAAGTCAGATAACGAGAACTCAGGTGTCGACACAACCCCCCAGGGTCCGGGGGCAGGCGTTGCAAGTTATGCCCTGGGGCATATTTGGCTCTTATGAAAGGGATAATCATATGAACTTCGGAGAGGGCTCATTTGATTGGAAATTAAAAATTCGAGTTCACTTTTTAATATTCAAAAAAGATCCGAGGGCAACTAACCCCACCACACCTTCTTTTTCCAAACCCATCTGATTAAATTTTGAGATAGACATTTTGTTTTAAAAAAAATAGTTCAAACGTCTGATAAGAAAAACTCCGGAGTCAATACAACCCCCCAGGGCCCGGGAGAAGGCTCTCTAAGTTATGCTCTAAGGGCATGTATGGTTTTTTATGAAAGGGGTGTTCGTATAAACTTCATAGAGGGCTCATTTAATTTGAAATTGAAAGTTCTAGTTCAATTTTTAAGAGTTAAGAGATTTAAGGGCAACTAGCCCTGCTCCCCA
The DNA here is from genome assembly GCF_049724085.1 of Artemia sp. Qi Xiang Cuo. Taxonomy (NCBI): domain Eukaryota; kingdom Metazoa; phylum Arthropoda; class Branchiopoda; order Anostraca; family Artemiidae; genus Artemia; species Artemia sp. Qi Xiang Cuo. Next base: position 66,626,884 of record NC_142803.1, on the reverse strand, counting down.
TGCCCTTTTTCCCCAAACCCATTTGCTAGACATTTTGAGATAGACAGTTTTTTTTTTTATTGTTAAAAAATTAGATAGCGAAAACTCCGGTGTCAACACAACCCCCCAGGACCCAGGAGCTAGGCATTGTCAGTGTTGTCCTGGGGGCGTGTATGGTTCTTATGAAAGGAATGCTCATATAAACTTCAGAGAGAGCTCATTTGATTGGAAATCGAAAGTTATAGTTGACTTTTTAAGAGTGAAAAGATATCCGAGGGCAACTAGCCCCCCCCCACACTCCCTTTTTTTCTTCAAGCCTATCCGATAAAACTTTTAAAATAGTCATTTCATGAAAAACAATTCGAAGGTCAGATAAGAAAAACTCCTGTGTCAACACAACCCCCCATGGACCGGAGGCAGGCGTTGTAAGTAATGCTCTGGGGTCGTATACCGCTATTATGGAAGGGGTGCTTGTATAAACTTTAGAGATGGCTCATTTGATTGGAAATTCAAATTTTTTGTTCACTTTTTAATATTCAAAAGAGATTAGAGGGGAACTAGCTCCCCACCCCCGTCCTCCAAAAAAGATCAAAATTTCATCAGATAAAAATTTTGAGATAGACATTTTGTTAAAAATAGTTCAAAGTTCACATAATAAAAATTTCGGTGTCAACACAGCCCCCCAGGGCCAGAGGGTAGGCGTTGTAAGTTATGCCCTAGGGGTATATAAGGTTGTTATGGAAGGGAAGCTCGTATAAACTTTATAGAGAGCTCATTTGATTGAAAATTGAAAGTTTTAATTCACTTTTTAGGAGTAAAAAGTGATCGGAGGGCAGCAAGTGTTCCCCCACACTCCATTTTTTTCCCCAGACGCACTTCATATAGAACGGATTTACTTCATATAGGTCGTCGGATAAACTTCAAAGGGGGCTTTTTCAAAGGGGGCAAACTTTTTTAACTTTGATATTGTTACTTTGATACCAGCCTTAATACTTTGATGAAGATTTGATTTTTCTTTAAGTTTGATTTTGAAATAAGGAATTTCTAAAAACTTGAAACTTTTTGCAATAAATAACGAAGCAAAATTAACTAAAAAAACTTTCCGAAAAATAAGTTTTTCGAAGAAAAGTAAAGACTATTCTAAATTTAAGCTCAGCAGATACAAATACTTGTGAAAATTCAAACTCATTGATTGTTTGCATTGATTGTTTATTTAATTTCTGTTCTTTTCAAATTTCATTTATGCTTCAATAGCAAAATATTTTTTTTTTATTTTAAGCTTGATTTTCATGTTCAATCTAAGCATTACTCGCTTTAAGATCTATTTATTCATTTATATTATTACTTGTTGTATTTTTTCCTATGATTGTTTATTTAATTTCTGTTCGTTTTGGGTTTCATTTATTCTTTAATAGTAATTTCTGGGCGTTTTGAGATCGAATTTTAACAGGTATTTGTATCTGCTGAGCTTAAGTATAAAATGGCCTTTATTTTTTTTGGAAAACTTATTTTTCAGAAAGTTTTTTTAATTAATAATAATAAATAATAGAACATTGAAGCCGTATGGTCTTTACCATAGGCAATGCTATAGCGTTGCCTCTCAAATACATTTGATATGCTTTTGCCGTTCTTCTACAACAGTCAGGCCACAAAGCTGCACTTATTTTCAAGCAGCTATAAGACTCATAATCGATATTCACAATGACTTCTTAGCAAAAAACGATTTTAGTAAAAAAAAATAATCACAATTTAAATAAATAGGATATACAAGTATTTACAAAACTCAGTTCCATATAACTTAATTGAACAATAAATACAACAGATGAAACATGAAATTTCAATTCGTGGATACATCACGATGTGTTCTAGCAATAATCTGAAAAATTCCCTTGCAAACGTAAAACGAGATCTATTAAATTTCAATTAGAATTACATGCAAACTAGCCGATGTTATGATCGGGAGAAGAGCATATTTCAAACAGATAAGAAGATGGGATGTTTAAGGGTGCAAAATGACAAATTTTTTCATTTGGGTGTCTTTGAGTAAGTGCAAATTCTAAACAGCCACAAATAGATTGGTGTAGTTTTCGCAATTTGAATCCAGCTACAAAATGGCTTTCATATGAATATTTTAATTTATTTATACAATTTTGCGCATTTGATGATTCCGAAGAGCACCATACTACCTTTCCATGACGATCCATAGAAGTTTGAATAGGGACATGTCCTTCTGCTGATCAGCAGTATTTCTGCTGCTTTTGAGAGTCACTGTACATGTGACCGAAGTATCCAGTATTTTTGTGACTCATTACTGTCTTATAGGAGGATTTATCCCTATTCGATTTCTTATTTATTTTGCATATTTGAAATATTTCAAGGACACACCATCTTAACTGAATAATTCAGTAGCAGAAACAAATAAGATTATTAAATATTTTTTTAAAATATTTATTTTATTATATTCCTATAAATATTTATTAAAGAAGTGCATATAGTTCTTACATACATGGGATTTGGGTTTTGTTTTGAGACACATGGAAAACGATAACTTTTTGTTTATAAGGACTCGCTCCTTTCCTAATACGAGTTGTCTCATGGTCATTCAAATGGAATGCTCTTAAATACTTCATGTCTAAATGATAGGGCTAAATTGACACTGTATGAACTCTTTGATGTCTAATGAAACTGCTCTGTTCAGTAAAACTCTTCTAAAATTCATCTCATTTACATGGTCTCTCATCTGTATGAACATGTTGGTGCTTACTCAAAGTGCTTAAACTCGGAAAAATCCTTCTGACATATATTGCTCTCAAATGGTTTCTCATCTGTATGTACTCGTTGATGCCTATTCAAATTACCTGATTGAAAAAACCTCCCCTGATACATCACACGGATATATCACTCTGATACATCACACTTATATGGTCACTCACTTGTATGCACTAGTTGGTGTGCATTCAAAGAGCCTGATTGAGAAAAATTCATCCAACATGTATTGTATGTATATGGTCTCTCACCTGTATGTACTTTGGTGCCTATTCAAATTACATGACTTCACAAAAGTCTTCTGGCCCTTCACCTGTATGCACGCTTTGGTGTCTATTCAAACAGTCTGATCTAGAAAAACTCTCAAATCTCAGTAATTATGAACTACAGTTGGACAGACATCCCATTTTATCAGTGATAGTTCTTTAGAGCCAGTGTCTATGTGAAGATCCAGCATCAAAAAGGATTCTTCTGGTTTTCCACAGGAATCACAACGCCAGATGCCTGCTTTTAATTCTTCTATAGCCTTCTTTGTTAGCTTACTCACCATAACGATCGGTTTGGGCCGGATAGTGATGCCATCAGACCAGATCACGATAGAACAGATTAACCCTATAATAAAAAAAATATTTTCAATAAACCACAAAGGGATCAAATAAAAAAAAAATTAAAGGAACAAAAAAACAAGCCTTACACCAGAAGGGCATACATTGTAGGACGTATTTTTTTGGAAATGGGTATCCTATCTTATTTATTAATAATACAATTTACCATAGACTGAAAAGACACTCCCGGAAAATCAATGGTAGTTTACCAGGTGAGAATCCTGATAAGCCCTCAAACATTATTTGCCTCTCATACATCCCAAAAATCACTATGAATCTTAAGAAATTTTGCACACAAAATAATTTGTATGTAGTATTTACCAATAATTTCAAAATCATAACTTTTCTTAATTTTGGTAAAGATAAAATCCCAGTAACTCACCAAAGAGGGGTCAATCAAATATCATGTGTCTGTGGCAAATACGATGTAGGTAGAACTCATCAGAATTTAGAAAAACGCCTATAACGGCATAAAGATGATATCACCAAAGCTTTAAGTTCTAATATTGCTCATGTTTCTTGTGATTCTGCTTGAAGCAACCATGTTTTTGAAAATTCTAGCCACAAAATACTTTTTGAAGGATCCGCCATTATTAGCAATGACTTAGGAATAAAGCAGATATTCCCAGGCTTGTGATTAGTAATAATATTTCCTTAAATAGGGACTTGGGGAATATTCACTAAATGCTTTTTGAAAATATTCAATTAAAAACGATGTTACAAAATATAAAAACAAAAAATAGTAGACACTAACACAGAACTAGTTAAAAAGACCTTTGAGATTAGCTGCCAAAAAGGCAAGATTAGCAATAAAAATGTGTTTTTAATTATTCTCCTTTCATTTCAATGAATTGCCTTGTTTCGCCTCACTTTATTCATCAGTCCTGGTTGAACTTCTCTGAAGTAAGGATGCTGAAGTAAGGACAGTTTTTTTTTTGTTTCATTTTGTTTTATTGGTTGTATATTGTAAGTCTTTCTTCTTTTATATATTCATGTTTTGCTGAGGACAGCCCTTGGACATAGGGCACAAATATTCATTCAAATAAGAATTCCATTGTCTTACGGAAATAATTCCCTATTGTTCTTTTAGTTTTTGATGTTTATGCATCCAACTGAAATTTTTAGATGGACATTTTATTCATAATAGTCCAAAGATCATAGAACAAGACTTTTAGGCTAAAAAAAAACCAGAGCCCGAGGGGGTGGGTTGTGTGTCGTGCCCGGGGCATTTAAAATTGTTATGGAAGGGATGGTTGCATAAAACTCCAGGAGTCGCATTTGGTTGAAAATCGGAAGTTCTAGTTCTTTTTTAAGAGGTAAAAGTAATGTAGGGCAACCAGCCCCTCCCCCTGACTACTCTTTTCACCAAACACATCTGATTGAAATTGTGAGATAGCCATTGTGTTCAGAATAGTCCAAATAACATACAACAATGCCTCTAGGGTTAGCACAACCCCCCCCCCCCAGATCCCTGGGGAAAGGGTTGTACATTTTGCCCCGGCGACGTATAACGTTTTTATGGCAATGCTGGTTTTGATCCGAGTGCAGCTACCCCCCTCCCTCCCACACATCGTATTTTACCGAGGTGCTACCAATAGAAATTTGGAGATAGTCATTTTGTTCAAAATAGTCCAGAGATCATCTAACAAGGCTCTCGGGGTTGTTACAAGCCAACAGAGCCCAGGGGCAAGGGATGTAAGTTATGCCCCACTGCATTTAAGGTTTTTATAGCAGGGATGGTTGTATAAACTTAGAGGTGGCTCATTTGGTTGAAACTTGGAAGTTTTAGTTCCATTTTAAGAGTCTAAAGTGATGGAGATCAAATAGCCCCCGTCCGAACTTCTCCTCTTTCCATGAAATGCGTCTGTTTGAAATTATAAGATGTCCATTTTAAAATAAAATACACCAAAAACTATAAAACAATGCTTCCAGGATTGACAAAACTCTCCAGAGCCCTGAGGAAAAGGCTGTAAGTAAAGCCTTGGAAGCATATAAGGTTTTTAAGGAATGGTTTGTTGTATAGACTTCAGATGGATCTCATTTGAATTGAAACTGAAGGTTATAGGGCTCATTTTAAGAGTCAAAAGTTATTCAAGAACACCCCCCGCCCATCATTTCCCCCCAAAAAACATCTAAACAAAGTTTTGAGACATCTGTTTTTTTTATCATTGTCGAAAGGTTCAGTAATTTTGCGTTCGGGGATCTCAACCTCCACCCCCTAAAATTAGGGTTAAGGGTATGAATATGGAAATTTGACGGAATATTGAGGGGGAATCTGACCTGAATCAAAACACACTATTTGTATGCAAACTGTCAAAAGGGCGTATCTCAATAATGGATTTGGGTATTAAAATTAAATTTTCAGAGAATACTGAAAGGGTAACATCAATTGAAGGTGAATGGAGATCATCCAGAAGGATGCAAGCTTTGTTTACTGACCACGTGTCACTGGATATGGGGTTTAAACCCCTCGCTCCGAATAGGGCCGCCCCACCTCAAGGGTACGGGTGGAGCCCACCCCAGGGTTTCTTAATGAGAACCCAGGCCTAGGGACGGTTGGGCTTGCGACCCTCCTCCTGAAAATAATTGCAATGAAAAAAAATGAAACTCAAGCCTCGGATCTTATTGGTTTTAATTTATTACGACCCTGGACATCCTTTTGAACTTTGCTGACCACTTTGATGTTAAGATGTTAAGATGTGGGATTGACATATTTGAAATGACAGAAACACATTTGACGGAAAGAGGCAATGAAGAAATTGCCAGTACAGGTCACAAGATGATTTGGCCGGGGCAAACCTCCAGTAGAAGCAGCGGTGTAGGCCTGCTCCTAAATAAGAAGGCAAAAAAATGCCTCATATCCCACAACCCAAGATCGGATAGACTACTCACTGGTCACTTCAACCACAAGCATGGGAAGATGTCGATTATTGGGTCTTACGCACCGACGAATGTTTCCCCAGAGATTGAAAAAGACAATTTCTACTCAGCTCTGACATCTGCTCTATCCCGGATTTCCCCTCACGATGTTTTGGTTGTGGTGGGTGATTTCAATGCAACTCTATCAAACCCTGGCGGAGCTTTTAAATCTGTAATTGGACCAGTTACCCATGACTCGTTTATTGAAAATGGGACCCGACTCCTCCAGCTGTGCGCTATGCACAAATGTGCATGCATGGATACACTTGTTGACCCGGACACGTCCTGGCAGACTTAAAAAAAGGGTGCACTAGAGGTTGCCAGTAATACCGTCGGTCGTATGATATATTCAAAGAAGCCCTAGCTAATGCAAGAAGCACTGCAAATCATTGAACAACGCTAGAAAGCACGGTTTGCTGGAGATATGCCCTCCTACAGACGGCTAAACGGGATTAGAAACAATATTATTCACCTTGATATACAACAATTTGTTGATTAAAAAAGCTGAAGAGCTAGAAGATGCGGCACGAAAAGGTGACAACGTGTCGCTTTTCAAGCTTGTCAGAGATCTTAGCGACGGGAAGCCGCCAAAGATAGGCGCAGTTAAAACCCTCTCAGGCGAAATGCTAGAAGATGAAAACGCACAAATTGATCGATGGAGGGAGCACTTTGCAGAGCTATTGAACGCCGAAAGAATCGTAATTGACCCCAACCTAACTACATCTACTCTACAAACAACATATAAAAACCTACAAAAGCCTGATTCTCCCTCGGTAGAAGAGATAAAAAATGCCCTGTGGAGAAGGAAGAACAACAAGGCACCAGGAACCTGCGGGATCTCCGTCAAGCTGCTAAGGTTTGGAGGAAGGGCAATGCTACTTTGGCCGCACCTGCTGTTCTCCTTCGTCTGGTCAACTGAACTGATACCTGAAGAATGGAAGGAAGGGATAATCCTTCCAGTTTGGAAGTGGAAAGGTAGCCATACCGATTAATCGAATTACAGTGGAATCACCCTCCTGTCAGTGCCTAGCAAACTATTCACCATGACATTGCTTGACAAGAGTATCCAGTTCATTCGTAAGTGCCGCCGGATTCAGCAAGCAGGTATCATGCCCAACAGATCCCAGACCGAGCAGATACACACTATTTGGCAGGTCATTGAGAAAGCCCGTGGGTTCCAGCGTACAGCATATATTACATTTGTTGACTTTAAAGCAGCTTTCGACTCGATCGACCGTGAGTCCCTTTGGCTGATACTAAAACAAACGGGACTCTCTGATACATATTGCCACCTGTTCAAGGCGCTCTACACTGGCACAAAAATCTCCGTCCAGGTTAATGGTCGCTGAAGCCCACTATTCGAGATAGATACTGGTGAGATACTGGTGTAACGCAAGGCTGTGTTACTGCTCCTGAACTTTTCAACGCGGTGATTGATTATGTCATGGATCAAATCACGAATGTCGATAGAGTCCTAGCCGATTGCGACTTTGCAGATGATATTGCCCTGATATGCACTTCTGCAGTTGAACTCGAGGCAGCTCTCAATACACTGTCGGAAGAAGCCCTGAAAGTGGGACAACATATTAGCTGGTAGAAAACAAAAATAATGATCACCGACCTGGCAGGAAATTCCGCCAACTTACCATCATTCAACGTATTAAGGAAAACTATTGAAGTTGTCAAGTCTTCAACTTACCTTGGATCTGTCGTCTCGGATAATGGCTCAATTGAAATAGAACTCCAGTCACACATCACGAAACCTGTGTCTATTGTGGATCGATAATGCCGTTCCTTGTGGTCAAAACCCAACATAAGCCGAAAAAAAATGCGGATCTACAACACCACCGTAAAACAAGTCCTTTTCTACGGTGCTGAAACTTGGCATGCTTCTGTTCCTGATGCCACAGATGCGGCCCAAACAAACTTCCTAAGACGAATCAAAGGTTTCAAGTGGTACGACTTCGTCTCTAACACCCGATTGCTGACTGTAACGGATCAGACCCCCAACTCTCGTCAGCTCGCAATAAGAACTCTACGGTGGTTTGGCCACTTAATTCGCATGCCAGAAGAAACACCCGCCAGCATACTTTTCAATTTTCATCCCGCTCAACATGGCTGGAAGCACCCCGTGGAAGACCCCGGTTTAGATGGATGGACAGCCTTACCCAGTACTTCTCCATGATCGGGACTGATCTCCATAAAGCAGTCACACTTGCGCGGGACTGTTTGGAATGGAGGCAAAGAGTCTCATCTCTTTCTACGCTGACCACCAGCAGGAGCCTTAAGTCAAGTCAAGTAAGTCAGAACATCAATTGAAAAAAGGCAATATATGCATGTCACCACTAACACTCTTATCGCTGCTGATTTTAATAATACTACTACTGTTGCGAAGCTACTCCAACTATTACTTCAATTGTAACAACTTGTGTCAAAAGATGATCGAAAGTGCACATCATATATATTTTTGGAACGGCTTACCATGCCAATATTTAACTTCTGGGGCATCATGAAATGGATGTTTAACAAAACATTTGGAAAGATGTACATGCTACTACATCTATTAATACAGCAACTACTAATGTTGCTACCACTTCAAATACAAAACTAACACTAGAACTACATCTCCTACTACCACCAAAACTGCTGTGATGCTAGTAATATTAAGGCTAAGTCTATGAAGATAAAATTTGAGATAATATGTATGGAAAGTTTCCACTAGCAAAAGATACAAAGTGGATTTAGATTATCAATAGAGCTTATCTTAAGAATTGAATTGTGTATTAAGCTGAAACATTATATACTGAAGGGGACGTTGAAAACAAAGATTATATGCGCATACTACTGCTATTGATAATACAAACATTGCTATTACATAAGCTAAGGGTGTTAAGATGAACTTTCCAGGAATAACAAGGCAGATATCGAACTAAATCAAAACGAACTATGATCAGGGCGATTTTCAAAAGGGCGACAAAGCATTATCACAATAAAGGCTTACATTATTTATTTTTGCCTATCTGGGTAAGCTGTGGTGGATTTGGAACTAGAAAGAGGACACTATGTGTATACTTTTAACACTACCTCTACGGTTAATGTGACTAATGACACTAAGGTCATGTAAGGAGGCCTTATTTTGTGTAAATTTGGTAACTCAATTTCAGTAAAATTTGGAATTCCCTTTCGCTCGAATAGATCAGAAATATAGCAGCAATTTCAAATTAGCTTGAATTTGAAAATAACTTCCCTTTGCGTAACTAGTCATAAATCTTGTAGTGACACTTCTTTGTCCAATAATAGCAAAGACTATGACCTTTGTGTAATGGTAAAAGTAACGAAACATTAATTTTCTTTGTGTAAGGAAAACAAAACCTAACAGTGTGGAATCATATTTGAATAAGAATACCCTTGATTCAACAAGGTCTATAAAATACAAATGCAAAGAAACCGGACCACTTCAAACTCAAGAGGTCAACGGCAAGAATATTACGCAGCAATAATCACATGACAAAACAGGGTTTTTGAATAGAGAAAGCAGAAACTAACTTTTTGAACAAAGAATTATTATTAGGATTACATCAAAACTGGTCTCTGGCCAATGAGAGACAAGAATGACAAAATAAGACAAAGCTTAAAATACGTATACAGGAACGTAAATAAGGTAGTCTTTTTGGAACTAACAACGAGAAAGTATTTTACTTTGTATTTAAGGTAGGCTACCACTGACTGTCTGAATTCCCCTTGGAGATGAAAGTTTGAGATAAAAAGTAAACTTTTGAAAGATTTCTGTCACCTGAATATAAATTTAATACGTATGTAGGAGACGAGAATAAAAACTAGTGCTGAAGTCTAACATTTTACTATAAGTTGGTGATTTGGGTTTATAATTCGGTAGTATTTTTACTTAGCCAAGGCTTGAGCCATTCGGACAAAAACATCACTTTTTAAAGGTTAGAATAAGCTAAAATAAATTTCTTCCCAGAAATTTAAAACTTGTAAAAGAAGCTTTGAATAACCAAGGGTTCAAAGAGGAAAAGGAACCTTAACCAAGAAGTCAACGTTAGGAAAGCCTTTAGTGCTTCCCTTTTTCAGCCTAGAGTTCCTTGGAACTTAGCTTGACTTTATAAAGGCCTTATATCCAGAAAATTGGAATTATTGGACAACAACATTACTTTCCCCCTTGTGCAGTCTTCAGACATTTATACGAAGGAGAACCCTGTTCCCTTTTTAATCATTCTTTCGGTTCGTTAAACCAGTACCGACTGTTTATACAAAGGTGTCCTCAATGTTTATACAGATAGGTTAGGGAAAAAGGGAATATATTGTCAATCTATGAATTCCCAGACCTTTATGTCCAGATATATTCAATTAAGAGTTTTTCCCTGCTAAAGTTAAAACTTAAAAAAGGTCCAAGGAACACAAACCCTTTTTTACAAGAAATAACAATAGGATCTCTTGGTTTGGGTCAATGTAATAAATTAGAACAAATCAAGTACAGTTATTCTTAGTTTGTGTCAGCCGAAAAACAGTAATTTGAACTAAAGGAGTTTTAATACCCCAGAACTCAAGCCTTGACTAGCTATTCAAGTAAAACTCTTTTAATTAGAAACATTCGATAGCCTAGAATTAACTTAATCCTTTTCTTTTCGGTAAACATTTGTGGATTGAATAAGCAGACCAAAGACACCAGTCCTAGAAGAGGTTTAGAAGTATTCAAAATAATTAGAATTAGAGTATTTTTCTTTTTATCTTCTTTTGTAATAAATATCAGTTGTCACTGAATTCTGAGTACAGATTCTTACCCAAAGCCTCAGTTTATAACACGCTACCAAATTTCAGCCCTGATAGGAGGGGTAACCTTACAGTCAAGAAGGTGAAAATTTTTAGGGAACGTTTAGGGAGAATTTCAATTAAACTAAAAAACTATAATCATGCAGGAATTAAAAGAATATTAATTTAAAAACTTTTTCCACAAAATAAATTTTTTCAAAAAAAATTAAAGAACTCCATTAAACAAAAAATGAGCAAAAATAAAATAAAATAATCTGCGAAGCGTGAACCCACCACGAATCAGCATCGATAAATAAATGAAACCCAAAAGAAACAGAAACTACAATAAATAACCGAGTCAAACTCAAAACGAGCAGAAATTAACATAAGTTGTGCTCAAAATCTCTATGCCTTCCCAAGGCCAGAACATAATTTACACTTTACTGAAAAAATATAATTTTTTTTTACTTTTTTATAACTTTATAAAATCAAATAATATTAACATTCCGATTACTAAATGTAAGTATATGTATACTAAACTGACAATGCACATTCATTTGTATTTTGGGTTCGCTATGTTTTGGGTTTCATTTATTTATCGATGCTGATTAACGGTAGTTTCACGTTTCGTAGGTTATTTGATTTGATTTTTGCTCATTTCTTGTTTAATGGAGTTCTTTACCTTTCTTTGAAAAATTTATTTTGTGGAAAAAGTGTTTTTAGTTAATTTCTGCTCGTTTTATATTGACATAATCTTTTCAGGGAAGAAGAAAATAATGCTTTAAATCTTCTTGTTTTTTAAGACTTTATAGTATGGTCTGCTATTTGTATGCTGGAGAAATTTTTTTAGCAATTTTTAATAAAATACACCCTTTTATAAATCTGGACACAAATGGTAGTGTTTAATTTTGTTTCATACCTCCTCTAGTTGACCTGAAATGGAAAACTCGATACCATTCGCAAAAAATCTGCTTACTTTCTTTGACAGCTTGAATACACTTACGCTATTTTGACTTGGTTAAATTTTAAGAGCAGAAGTAGCCCAGGAAGTTTGAATATAACACCCTCAGTCGTTCTTGGGATACTGCTGAGATGCCTTATTGGGAATTAGCATTAACACAATGCAGTTTTATTTAATCTTAAGGCAACATTTAGTTTTTAAACATAAGGGCAAATGGCAGGGTGGGTATGGGAGGTCTAATATTTTCTAGTGTAAAGATTTATTGACCCAGGCTACCCACCAAGAAAAGCAACATCTAAGCACAGCACAAGCATTAAGTAAGCACAAGTGTGGTATAGACACAACAGGGAATTAAGCACAAGCATTAAGCGGAAATTAAGCGGAATGCTACATCTTCCTTCTTTCGTCATTTAAGCTGCCTGCATTTCCTCTTACATAGACACTCCACACTCACTCCCGCTCATCTACTGTGAGCAGGCTTACACTGTGTAAAAAGTACCTTCGGAAAGGTATATGTAAGAAAGCGCTATGCTTGCTTCATAAATATTTACTAACTAGTTCACTTCTTCTTCCTCTCATACTGTCTCTATTTACAGGTCTACTTTTGTAATCACAACTGTAATATATACCTTCAGATAGGTATGCGTAAGAAGGTGCTAGGCTCACTTCTTACATATTTACTAACTAGTTCACTTCTTCTTCCTCTCATAATGTCTCTATTTACAGTTCTACTTTTAAAATCATTCTTTACAGGTTCAGTTTCAGGGGTTTTCTTACAAGTCGGCCGTATCTTGTGCATGCTGTCGTTGGTGTCGCGCTTGATTCTAGGGGTGGCACCACGGTAGCGCTCTGGCAGGGGCTAAGGATTTGATTCCGATCCTGGATCGGCAACGGGGACATGAACTGGTCTTCCTGTAACAGTGAGGGTGGTGATTTGGCAGTCACATCTGGCACTATGGCATCGTCAAGTCCTTTGCAAACCGAACTCGTTCCTTTCAGACTTCGATGTGGGCGGGCTTATAGGTACTTGCGGTTCCTGTGCAGAATCGTACCTTCGTTTGTCTGCACCCGGTACGATCGCGGCTGTTTTGCATGAGAAACCACAACGGCCTGTTTCCACAGTCCGTCGGCCATTTTCTGAACATGGATCGCGTCGCCGGGGTTGAGCAGATTTAAAACCTTGGCTTATTTGTCGTGGTAAGTTTTCTGGCGTTTCTGCATTTCAGTTCTTTGCTGAGTGAACTGTTTGTTCAGGACAACCTTCTTGTTTAGGTGACGTGTGGTGCATGGTAGGATGGATCTTAGTTGGCGAGACATAAGGAGTTGAGCAGGAGATACAAACCCATCGACTGGTGTATTCCAGTATTCTAACAGACCCAGAAAGGGGTCTTCTCCGTTTTCCGTTACCTTGTTCATGATGTTTTTTATAATCTGCACAGCTTTCTCGGGGAGTCCATTGGATTTGGGATACCCGGGGCTAGATGTGCTCAGTGAAATACCCCAGGCTTTGGCAAAATTGATGAATTTCCTGGAATAGAACTGAGGGCCATTGTCAGACATTAGTTGTGATGGTATGCCCTGCCGGGCAAAGTGGGCCTTCAGTCGGGTTATAACCGCGTTAGACGATGTCTTCGTAAGTCTGTCGATTTCAAAGAAACGGCTGTGATAATCGACAGTTTCTAGGAAGCTGAAGCCCTTCCATTCGAACAGATCTGTAGCGATCTTTTACCAAGGGAGCGTTTCTATGCTGTGGTTGATCATTGGCTCCTTCGAGTTGTTCAGCATGTGGTTGGATCATGTTTGGCATTTTGCTATATGCTGTTCAATGTCTGTGCAGAGGCCTGGCCAGTACACTAACATTCTTGCTCGCTGTTTGGTTTTCTCGGTGCCAAGGTGGGCTGCATGTAGCTGCTGGAGCGTGGCTAAGTATTGGTTCTTGGGAATGATCAATCTGTCTCCCTTGAGAAGAATGCCTTTTGTGTAAGACAGCTCGTGTTGGACGTTCCAGTAGGTTAGGATATTGGTTGGGCCCTCTTTTCTAGTATTCGGCCAGCCCTCTTAAATTGTTTTGACTAGGGTACTCAAGGTTTCATCCTGAGTTGTTTCCGTCCGTATCTGCTCAAGCTTCTGGTCACTGGCTGGAAGGTTCCGTACTATGTGGTGTACATAGATATCCAGACCTTCTTCCAGTTTTGAATCTGTATCGCTAAGATGGAGGCGTGACAGAGCGTCAGCGATAGGGATTTCGGATCCTGGTCGGAACCTCAGACTCAGGTCGTAAGGCTGGAGCTGAAACATTAATCGCTGCACTCGTGGTGGGGCTTTGTGAATGGGATTTGCTACAACGGTTTCGAGGGGGCGGTGGTCAGTTTTGACATCAACGTGGCAACCGTACAGATAGTGGTGGAAGTGTTTACAGCCATACACGATGGCGTATAACTCTTTTTCGAGTTGCGAATACTTCTGCACTGTCTTGCTGAGCGATCTCGATGCATATGCTGTGACCTGCCCTTCCGAAACAAGGTCGGCGCCGAGTCCGTGGCTGGAGTTGTCAACTATGAGTTCGACGTTCTTGCTCTGATGGATGAAGAATGAGGTGTTCATCACTATAGAGCTTTTCAGGTCCTCGAGTGTTTGGGTGTGTTCCTCTGACCAGATGAATGGGTTTGCTTTGGTCAGGTCACGGAGTGGTTTGTTTTTTGTGGATAGGCTGGGTATGTATTTGGCGAGATAGTTGATCATCCCAAGGAGGGTTAGCAGTTCTTCTCGGCATGATGGGTTTGGCAAGTGGTTGATGGCGCGAATCTTTTCGGGATCTGGCCGCATCCCCGTGGAGCTGATTATGTGTCCGAAGTAGCTGACACTGGAGGCCGAAAAACCGCACTTATCTTCGTTGAAACGGATACCCTTAGCTAGGGCACGTTCGAGTATCGCTGCTAGGCGTTCATCGTGCTCTTCTTGCGTGGCACCATATACGATCATGTCATCAATGATGATGAAGAAACCCTTTAGGCCTTCATAGGCATCTTCCATCCTCCTCTGAAACTCATCTTGCGCTGAGATGATTCCGAAGGGCATTAGCATGAAACGATATCTTCCATATATCGTGCAGAATGTCATGAGGTAAGACGAATCTTCGGAGAGTGGAATTGACCAGTAACCGGAACAGACATCAAGTTTTGTGAATATTTTCGCTCCTTATAGCTTGGAGGTGACGTCGTCTACAGTAGGAATGGGATAGTGGAGCCGTTTGATGGACTTGTTTAGGTTCACGGGGTCTGTGCACAGTCTTATGGACCCGTCCTTCTTCTCAACCATAACCATCGAATTGACCCACTCTGTTAGGGTAGTGACCTTTTCGATAATCCTTAGGTCTTCTGGGCGACTAAGTTCTTGCTTGAGTTTATTCTGCATGGCCGCGGGTACTCGTCTTGCTGGGTAGAAAGTTGGAGTGGTATTGTCTTTCAGGTATATGTTGCATTCTCCTTCGAGTTTTCCGTTTCCTTTAAACACTTCTTTGTGCTTTTCACTCAGGAACGGTACTCTTGAAGATGTTGAGTTGACGTTCAGTACCAGCTTAATCAGGTCCAAATCAAGGCTTGAACGGTAGCCTATGATGGGGGCAGCTGAAGTTTCTACTACAAAGAATTGTTGCCTGCTGCTGAGGTTATCTTTGTAGCTGCATGATAATTCGCAGACCCAAGTTACAGGGATCCTTGCTCCACAGTAGCTGGTGAGGCGCTGGCTTGTGGGTTTCATGGTGGGCTTTGGGGTGATGAGGTCAAAGTACTTCCTTCGAATGATATTGACCTGGGCCCCTGTGTCGATTTTGAACTGGACAGGGAACTGATTGTTGATGATCAAAGGTATCACTGCTTCGTCTTTGTTTTTGCTTTGGTTGATGGAGTAAAGGAATATGGTTTCATTACCGGAGTCCGCTTTGACAGTGTCTTCTTCGACTGCGTTTACTGTCTTACTTTGACAAAATCGTGCGAAATGGTTGAGCTTTTTGCAGATGGAGCCTGGCCTGCCCTTTGCTGGGCAAACATGGGAGGGGGAGTATGTTCCACCAAAGAAGTAGCATGGTTTGCTCTTTGAGCCACTTGCTTCCTGTTTTTTTCTGCTGCTGTTCCGGTTTGGGTAGTGTGAGATGGCATCAATCTCTTGCTTTATGGGAATAGACTTAGTTCCATGGAATGTCTTAAGCTGTGACTGGGTCACTTCGTGGGTTCTGCATATAATGGTTGCTTTTTCAAGTGTAAGTGCATCACCTTCAGCCAGGAGCTTCTCACGTACGTTATGGTTTAGTATTCCGCACACTATACGATCGCGGACCATTTCGTTTGGGTCTGAGTAAGTACATGGTTTCACTAATATTTTGAGCTCTGTAATATATTTCTCTACACTTTCTGCCTCAGTATGGTCTCGTTTTTGGAACAGATACCGTGCAAAAACTGTGTTCTTCTTTGGTGATGCATACGCCTTAAATTTCTCAAGGTACCGTTCGATTTTGTTCCGTTTCTCGTCTGCAACGGTGAAGGTGTTGAATGTTTCTCGTCCTTTTGCTCCAACCCATATAAGTAGGTAGGCACAGAGAACTTTCTCTGATTTGCCTGCCAGTTGGCCTGCGAACATCAGTTGGGCGTGCTCTTGGAAACGGTCCCATTCTTCTGCTAGTGACTGGTTTCAATCAACTGGCTTCCCAGTTGATTGATGACTGTAGTATATCCATAGGATCCCACTTCTGACACCATGTAATATTTTCTAGTGTAAAGATTTATTGACCCAGGCTACCTACAAAGAAAAGCAACATCTAAGCACAGCACAAGCATTAAGTAAGCACAAGTGTGGTATAGGCACAACAGGGAATTAAGCACAAGCATTAAGCGGGAATTAAGCGGAATGCTACAGGAGGGGGATTAGTTGCCCTCCAATCACTTTTGACTATTAAAACGGGCATCAGCCCTTTCTATTTTCAATAAAATGAGCCCTTTTCAAAGTTTCTACGACAACACCTTCCATACGAAGTGCCCGGGACTAAACAACAATAACAACAACAACAAAAAATCATACATTATACCCACATCGATCTTTACTATATGAATTTCAAGCCTTCCAATAACTTTCGACTATTCTAAGGGACACTAGGCCTTTCGGTTTCCAATGGAATGAGCCCTTTTTGAGTTTCTACGACAATGCTTTCTATAAGCACCTCATATGTCCCCAGGGCATAAATTACAACTCCTACCCTAAGGGCTGTGAGGGTGGTTGTCATCCTTTAAGACATAATTTCCAGAATTTTCAACTACATTAATCAAAATGGCCATCTCAAAATTTTGATTGGATGCGTTTGGGAAGATGGTGGGCATGAGAGGGGCGTTATTCGCTCTCCCATCACTTTCAACTGAAAAAAGGCACTACCCCTTTCAATTTCAATCAAATGAGCCCTTTTGAAGTTTCTACGACAACGCTTTCAATAAAAACCCAATATGCCCTCAGGCCATAACTTACAACCCTTGCCCAACGGGCTGGGGGGAAGGGGTTGTCACCTTCAAAGACATAATTTCTAGAACTTTCTACTACGCTGAACACAATGGCTATCTGAAAATTTTCATTGCATGTGTTCAGGGGAATGGTGCGCGTGAGAGGGTGGTTAGTTACCCTCCAATCACTTTCGACTATTAAAAAGTGCACTAGCCCTCTCAATTACCAATCGAATGAGCCCCTTTTGAAGTTTTTACGACAACTCTAACTATAAAAACCTTATTTGCCCCCTGGGCATAACTTACAACCTTTTCCCTGGGGGCTCTGGGGTGTTTGTCATCCTTAAATACATAACTTCCAGAACTTTCACTTACGTTGAACAAAATCCCTATCTCTAAACCTTGATTGAATGTGTTTGGGGAAATGGTGGGCGTGGAAGGGGGGTCAATTATTTTACAATCTATGTCGACTATTAAAAAGGGCAATTTCAATTTCCAAACAACTGAGCTCTTTTTGAAATTTCTACAACAACTTTGTATATAAGCCATGTATGCCCCCAGGGCATAACTTACAACCCTTGCACTGAGGGCTCCGAGGTGGCTATTATCCTATGGCAACTGCGATTGAATGTGTTTGGGAAAATGGTGGGCATGTAAGGGGGGTCAATTATTCTCAAATCTATTTCGACTATTAAAACGGGCAATTTCAATTTCCCAACAAATGAGCCCTTTTTGAAATTTTTACAGCAACTTTCTATTATAACCTTACATGCCCCCAGGACATAACTTACAATCCTTGCACGGAGGGGTCCGAGGGGTTATCATCCTAAAAGAACTAATTCCCAGAACTTTCGACTAAGTTGAACAAAATGCATATCTCAAAAATTTTGAGTGGATGTGTTTGGGGAAATGGTGGGCGTGAGAGGGGGGTTAATTTCCCTTCAATCACTTTAGACTATTAAAAAGGGCACTAGCCCTTTGAATTTTCAATTGAATGAGCCTTTTTTTATATTTGTACAACATCGCTTTCTTTAAAAACCTTACATGTCCCCAGGGCATAACTTACAACGCTATCCCTGAGGGTTGTGTGGAGGGGGATCGGTTTTCATCTTTAAAGACCTAATTTCCGAAACTTTCAACTACGTTGAATAAAATTGCTCTCAAAAAATTTTGATTGGATGTATTTGGAGAAAAGGTGGGCGTGAGAGGGGGGTTAGTTGCCCGCAAATCACTTTCAACTATTAAAAAGGGCACTAGCCATTTCAATTTCCAATCGAATGCGCAGTTTTTGAAGCTTCTACGACAAAGTGTTCTATAAAAACCTTATATTCCCCTAGGGCATAAAACAACCCTTGTCCTGAGGGTTGTGAGGGAGTTTCCTCCTCAAAAACATAATTTCGATCTGGAAATCAACAACGCTGTACAAAATGGCTCTCTCAAAATTTTGATTGGATGTGTTTGGGGAAAAGGTGGGCGAGAGAGGAGGGTCAGTTGCCCTCTAATCACTTTCAACTATTAAAAAGAGCACTAGCCCTTTGAATTTCCAATTGAATGAGCTCTTTTTCAAGTTCCTACGGCAAAGATTTCAATAAAAACTTGTATGCTCCTAGGGTATAACTTATAACCCTTGCCCTGAAGACTGTGGGGGAATTAACCTGCTCAAAGGTATAATTTCCTGAACTTTAAAATGCGTGGAACAAAATGGCTATCTCAAAATTTTGATTTTGATGTCTTTGGGGAAATGATAGGCGTGAAAGGCATGTTAATTGCCTTCCAATTGCTTTCGACTATTAAAAAGGGCTCTAGCCATTTCAATTTTTAATCGATATTACCCTTTTGAAGTTTCTACGACAACGCGTTCTATAATAACCTTATATACCTCAGGTCATAACTTATTGCGCTGCCTATGATATAACAATATCATAGTTATGAGCTTTATAGTTATCAGTTTTTCATGGACAAGTGAAGCACTCAATTCAACCAAAAAAGGGCAAAAATAGAATTAAGTAATTTGCCAAGCGTAATGCTGCCACAAATCAGCACAAACTAATAAATGAAACCCAAAACGAATAGAAATTAAAATAAATAACAGTCATACTCAAAACAAGCAAAAATCAACAACAAGGGCTCACAATCCTTATAGAATTACTATGAAAAGTCCAATCTTTTGATGGATCCATTTATATATAGGCCTATAACAAATTTTATAAACGTTTTTGTGAAAGCCACGCTATCACCAAAGTATTCAGACTACCCAGTGATACCTTTATCACTCTTGTACTACTGAACGGACTACTTGAAGTATGTCCACAAAATTCCAATATAACCCAAGTCATATGGGCATTAAAGGAAACCACAAAGCAGATAAAATAGCTAAATCTGCGCTTCAGTTTGATATAATATATGGAAGGGTTATCCCAGCAAGAAATACACTTGTATAAAAGATTAGCGTCTAAAAATTCATCTAGTAAACTGAGGCTCACCAGAACTTTTTACATTTACCTCCCGGAAAGAATCAAAACTTTACCACATAATACTGCTGGTTTTAAAGGCTGGGCACACGTAGTTGATGTTGGGAACTGATTTCCAAATCAGCGCCGATTTTAAAAGAAATCGGTGTCGATATGAGCATGAAAAATTTTCAAGTTTTCGGCGCCAATGTGTAAAATCAGCGCCAATTTTCATCATTATCTTCACAAAAAAAATAGGGATATAACAAATAAATAGTCAGCCAGAGGATGTCTGTGGTGAAAGACCACGCTACTGGGCTAAGAACGAAAGGTCTAGGCACACACAGCTGATCTTGGGAACCGATTTCAGCATCAGTGGATGACAAACGGTAGCGGTAAGAAAAATTTAATGAAGGAAAAATTTACTGCGCAAAATTTTGAAAACAAAAAATCATGGGCACAAATAGTCAACTGGAGTTTATTAATAGTTCCTTGATTGATCGCAGCTTATTTCTCAGTTTATATCTCAGCTCAGTAGTTGGGTCTTTCATCACATGTATCTCTGGTTGACTATTTGTTTGTATCCCCATTTTTTTGTGATGAAAATCAGTGCTGATTTTGTAAATCGGCGCCGAAAACGCGAAAATTTTTCATGCTCAAATTTTTCAAAATGATGTTTTCACTTTCAACTTAACTATATTATATATAGCAACACTTCAAGAAATTTTAAAAATAAGTTTCTTGTGAATTATTGTCTCGATTAATCAGTAGCTGTACTGAACCCCTCGTGCTCAAAATCCTCCTCAGGGCCATACTGTGGTGTTTCTTTTGTGGAAGTTTTTCCCACTGTAGAGTGCAGACGGTCTGGTATCATACTATTATCCGTTCCTATTTAGCTTAAAGCTTATTCAAAAAGGCAATGCAAAGAACTCCCCCTAAAAAAAAGGTCCCTCCGGATCCCACCCCAAATACTAATGAAATTGTTCCATTTTTGCCCCATCTTGGCTGGTCAAGCTCCCTATCACAGAGCTCACATGAAAACTCAAATTCTGAGAATAGGACAATGATCAGTGTTGGAGCAAGTGTCAGTATAGATGATAATGGCTTTCAAGAGGTCCTTTCTAGGAGCTCCAAAAATAGGAAAAAAACATCCCCAATTAAAAGTATTTCCCTTCCTCCTTTCCACAATTATCCTTACCAAAACTTAGAAATTTGGCTCAAAATGTCTCCAAATACCCCCTTTGAAATAACAAAGATTACTACAATGCGGATTGCAATTTTCAATATGTTAAAATCAATATTTTCTCTTAACATTAACCGTGATGGATCTTTGCTAATAGCTGTCCAAGATCAGAAATCAGCTGATATAATACTTAATCTAAAATCTCTTCTGAATACCTCAATTAACTCATCTAAATGAAACCCAAAACAATCCCCAACAAAAATAGTAGTATATAATGTTCCCCTAGAAATACCAATTCAGGAGTTAAAAGAAGGGCTCTCAGATAGGGTTGGTAACACAATCCCTGTAGAAGATGTCACTCAACTGGGTAAACCCAACTCTAATGGATTAAAAACAAGTAGATCTTTGCTATTTACACTGAAGGAAAAAATTAATATCCCAAAAAAGTTATTCCTATTTGGGCAAATCAAACCGCAATTGGTATCAGTGTTTGGCTGAATAATACAAAACTTACATAATAAGCTTTTATAACCCTAATGGCCAAACTACAGATGCCATGGATTTCTTCAGCTATATAATTCTAATATATTAAGAAATATCATTATTTGTGGACACTTCAATGCCCACAGCCCTTTGTGGGGGAATAAACCAGCAAATAAAGCTGGTAAGTTTATTGAGCATATGACTTCAAATAATAATGAATTAGCTGTTGCTACCCCTCCAAACCTGAATACATATTTCAACCCCAAAAGTGGTAGATTCTCCACAATTGACCTACAAATTGTGTCATTAAATTTTTTGAATAAAATTTACATAAATAAAATAGATAGTCTATGTACTGACCACTTTGCTATAGTTTGCTCCCTAAATGAACCTGCTGAAACTTTATCTCATACCTCCAAATATATCAACACTAAAGCAAATTGGTCTATGTTCCAAAATAAGCTAAATGATGAAATTACAAGTTTCACCCAAATTTGATGCATTTCTAACACAACAGTTGACACACATGCTGAAACCTTGACATCTTTACTAATAAATACAGCTAATTATGCTATCCCCAGGACAACACCTAAGAAAATATTCCCTAAACTAATTCCTAAAGCATGGTGGACAAATGAGTGCCTAAATAAATGAAGAATGAAAAAGGCGGCTAGGACAGACTTCATAAAAAAAACCATCACCTACTATATATTTAAAAAAATTACAAGCAGAATCTAATCTAAAAAGGACTATAATAGATGCTAAATATAAATACTTGAATAATTTTGCAAATAATCTCTTAAAAAGTGCCCAAAAGTGCCAGTTTCTCTACAATTGACCTACAAATTGTGTCTTTAAATATTTTGAATAAAATTTATATAAATAAAATTGATAGTCTATGTACTGACCACTTTGCCATAGTTTGTTCCCTAAACGAACCTGCTGAAACCCTGTTACATAACTCTAAAGATATCAACACTAAAGCCAATTGGCCTATGTTCCAAAATAAGCTAAATGATGAAGTTACAAGTTTCACCCAAAATTCATGCATTTCAAACACAACAGCTGACACACATGCTGAAGTTTTGGCATTTTTACTAATAAATACAGCTAATCATGCTATCCCCAGGACAACACCCAGGAAAACCTTCCTTAAACATATTCCCAAAGCATGGTGGACAAATGAGTGCCAAAATAAATGGAGAACAAAAAAGACAGCTAGGAAAACATTCTTTAAAAAACCATCACCTACAACATATTTAAAAAAATTACAAGTAGAATCTAATCTAAAAAGGACCATAATAAATGCTAAATATAACTATTGGAATAATTTTGCAAATAATCTCTCCAGAGAAACACATGAACAAATTATACATAAAGTCATAAGTCACATCTGTGGGAAAAAAACTTCCCCCAACTCACTCCTGTATGAGCTTATACATAATAATACCCATTATGACAATGATAATGAAAAAGCTAAGCTATTTGCCACTCTTTTTGTTAATAAGCTAACATTAAACAATTGTAGCAAAAAAACCCCAATTCCTATGAACACAAGTTACCAACCTCGCCCAGGATCCGAGTATATAACCAGCCCATTTTCAATCCAGGAAATGAACAATGCAATACGTCATATTATGACCAAGACTAGCGGCAGCTATGACAATATACACCCTACATGGATAAAGAATCTCACCTCTTCATACAAACAGGAAATTCTAAATTGTTATAATCTTGCTTGGGCTTCATCTATGTTCCCAATATCTTGAAATGTTCGTCCCTCCTACCAATCCTAAAGAAAAATAAACCCAAAAATAGCCCTGAGTCCTATAGGCCCATAATGATTACTCCTGTGATGGGAAAATAATGGAGAAAATGATCCATTACCGACTCCTCTGGTTTGTTGAAAAAAATACTATGATCCCTCACACCAGGAAACACCATTCCTCAACAGATGCTTTTATATTGTTTACAAATGCAATAAATGAATCATTCTCAAAAAATAATGTCCTAGTTGCAGCTTTCCTAGATTTTGAAGGGGCATATAACAATGTGAACCACCAAATCCTTTTAATTAATCTTGCAAACCTTGGACTACCCCCCAAGCTAGTATCTTTTATAAAATCTTTCATAGAATTGCGAAGTTTCATTGTTTGTGTAGGTTCAGCCTCTTCACCCCAAAAGACAATAACCAAAGGCCTTCCTCAGGGAGCAGTCCTCAGCTGCCTACTTTTTGCGCTGTACCTCTGGGACATGAATCTCCCCCGCACGAATCTACAATATGCTGATGATCTGGTACTATGGTCGTCTGGCAGCATCTTTGAGATTGCACAGTCAAAGCTGCGAAAGTCACTTTTCCAATTTGAAAAATTCTCTCAACATTCAGATTTACCCATTGCACCTACCAAGTCAAAAATAATCCAATTTCACCGAAAGCGAAATCATGTTAATGCAAGACTAACTCTAAATGGAATAACTATTCCAGAATATAATCATATGAATTACCTATGTCTCATGCTTGACCAAAAACTTAATTTCCACCTCCACATTTCAAAAACAATAAAAAAAATGCTATAGAAAAACAATTATACTAAAAAGACTTCTTTCGACACTCTGGGACTGTAAGGAGAAAATCTTACTCCAGTTTTATATATCACATATAAGACCCCATATTGACTTTGGGCTCATCGTCTATGGTGCATGTGCAAAGACCCAGATGCAAAAAATTGAAACAATACTAAACGATATAATGCGTCTCATATTTGGCCTTAGGAAACCCACAAGCACCAGGTTTCTGCTTATGGAGAGTGGATTAACAAAAATAGGGGAGAGACGTATCTTTCTCTTGATAAAACATCTTACAAAAATTGAATCAAATAGCTCACACACCCTACATAATTGGTTAAGCAATCCAGCCATCTACAGAGGCATTGCAAATTAGTATGCCAATATTCAGAAGAAGTTCCCTGTTCCGACAAAATCTATTGTACCTACTTTCCCCCAATCCCCTCCTTGGAATTGGTCAATCCCCATAATAAATGCTGATTTCTCAAAGTGGACTAAAGATTTAATCCCCATTACTTTTGTTCAGAAAAAATTTGCTGAACTTAAATACAATTACTTATAAAAGCCATTTCTAAATATTTGTTGATGGGTCCAAAATGAATGAGAAGGTTGCAAGTGGTGCCTTCCTTCCTCACCTGAAAATTGCTATGGGTGAGAGATTGTATAATAATGTATCTATAATGTGTGCAGAGTTAAATGCCATAATCATGGCATTAGAACAACTTATGGAAATAAACCCTTGATTGCTAATTCAAATAATATTGTAGTTTATTCTGACTCTTTATTAAGCCTTGAGTTGCTGTCTTCAGCTCCTCAGTATAAGCTGGATATTGACACTTATCATTGTCTTAGTATTATAGATAATCTTGCTTCAAGTGGCATAAGAACTTATCTTCAGTATATTCCTAGCCACTCTGGTATAAGTGGTAATCATCAAGCTGATGAAATAGCAAAAAATGCAATAAATATTGACCAGTCAAGTGGGAGACCAATCCCCATTAGAGATATTAACCGATGGAGACTATCAGATATTATGTTTAATAAGAAAAATCCTACTCTTTCCCCCATTCCCAATAAGTACTTTTCTAAAATTTATCACAGAATTCGTTCTGGAACAAATCGAATAAACTTTAAATAAAAGTTCAAATAGGGATAAAATCCTTTTAATAGACAGTGATGATAGAAATTCACAAAAATACCAGATATTTCGGTCACATATACAGTGACCGTCATCAGTAGTAAAACTAAAATAAAACAATTTAAAACAAAAGTTTATATACTAAATCAAATAACACTACATATTGTTTGAATCTCTAATTCTTTTCAAAGCAAAGGCGGAAGCTATTCTCTTTGACCTTCTTGGATTCGGTTCATTAGCGTTCAATGATATAACATTTGGACAAAGGTCAACTACATTGGGTGAATTGAACTTTACTCTCTCAGATTTTAATAAATTATCATAGATAGAGTCCAGCCCATATTAACCTGTATCACGATTCACAGCAATATTCTTGAATAAGATTTTCTTTATTTCAAGAATTTCACGAAAATTTTGCTTTAAACCCCGATCCCTAGAAATCAAAGAGACATTCTCGAACAAAATAAAATGGTCTGGAAAATTAAAAATATGTTCAGAAAGGGCTGAAGTGAAATCTTCAGACTTAGAAACTTGCTTTAAAGCCGAAGCAATAGCCTCTTTATGTTATAATAATCTCAGTTCCAAACTCTGATTAGTACGTCCCACATATGAGCTTCCACAAGTACGTGGGATCTGATAAATCCCACTTTGTTGCCCCAATCAAGTTAGATTATTCCCAGAATTTAGAAAACTACTCAAAGTATTATTACTCTTTGAAGCCACCCTTAGACCATTGCTTTGTAAAATTCTTTTAAGTTTTTCACTTAGCCCGGGTACATATGGTAAGGAACAAAAAACATCCTTCTCCCGAGTTGTCTCCAAGACTTCCTTAGAAATCTCTAGAAACCTTTTTATTCTTTTTGAAAAAGTCTGGTTAATTAACCATTCTGGATACATGTTACTTACTAGTATTTTTCTTAGAAAAAACAACTCCTCCTCAACAAATTTTGGAGAGCAAATACTAAAGATCCGATCAGTTATAGAAATGATCAAACCAATTTTTACTTGGCGAGCGTGACCGGAATTATAAGACAAAAATCTATTGTTATTTGTCGGTTTTCTGTAAATTTTAAAATCCAGACTATTTTGATTTTTCAAAAGAAGAACATCAAGGAAAGGAAGTTTCCCATTCTCTTCCAATTCAACAGTAAACTTTAAATCCCCTCCCAAACAATTAAGATGTTCCAAAAATCCCTTTAATTCCTCCTCCCCTTAATCCCATACTGAAATAATGTCATCCATATACCGGCCCCAGACATTTTGTTTTAAAAAATATGAATCTAACGCAATTGTTTCAATATTCTCCACAAAAATATTAGCCAATAAAGGGGATAAAGGGGCCCCCATAGG
Organism: Artemia sp. Qi Xiang Cuo; assembly: GCF_049724085.1. Classification (NCBI taxonomy): domain Eukaryota; kingdom Metazoa; phylum Arthropoda; class Branchiopoda; order Anostraca; family Artemiidae; genus Artemia; species Artemia sp. Qi Xiang Cuo. Next base: position 66,600,232 of record NC_142803.1, on the reverse strand, counting down.
TAAACCATTTATTTGTTCAAAATACTCCCCTCTAAATAAAAAAATAAGAGAACTTATTGCACAACCTTACTAAATACACAATTACAGAAACTTCCAAATCTGTTTTGCCACTAATCAAATCCAAATTTCTTAACAGCTTTCCTTCTAGAAGAGTTTCGGCTGCTTCTACATCAGTATTTGTGTACATTGATACAATGTTGAATCTTAAAATCAAAAAACTCGAAGAAATTTCTACTTTTTCGGTTTTTCAACCAACTTCGAAGAATTCTTAATATGCGAAATTTGTCTAGACAAAAGTGGTTTATAGATTGACACAAACCACTTGCTCAAAACACTTGTTGGTGACCTTGTATTTGACACAATTGGTCTTAATGGTAGGTCAGGCTTATGAATTTTGGGAAGTTCATATAATTTAGGGCACAAGGAACTGCGTGGCAGGCATTTGTAATAGAGTTGAGGTGTAATTTTTCCTTCATCCTTTAAGCACTTCAATTCTTTCTTAAATTTATTTGTAAAAGAGTCTGTTGGATTATACGATAGCTTCTTGTATGTTTTTTCATCCTCTAGTAAACTTCTTAATTTTGATTCGTAGTCCTCAGTATTCATCACAACTAAAGTGTTACTCTTATCTGCTTTTGTAATGGTAATTGAACTATCCTTTTTCAAGTTTTTAAGAATTCTTATGTCTTTGATGGTCGTACTCGGACAATTCGGTTTCAATTCAAAATTAGACAGGGTTTTTACGGTAGAAGCTCTTACTAAGCTAACATCTTTTATTATATTTACGTTTTTATGCAAAGACGTTTCTATTGAAGAGATAATGTCTTCCACGGGGACTTTATCCGGTTTAAAACAAAATTTCGGACCCTTTTCAAGCACTGATTGTTCTTGTATCGTTAAAGTTCTTGATGAAAAATTAACCACACCTGGTCCTAGAATTGACGAAGGTTTTACCGCATTATTTGTTGATAATTTCGAAAACTTTTTTAGCAATCTTTCTCTGGAGAGGTGAAAGTCATGATTGAAGTGATTTTTTCCTGTTTGTTGAATAAAACAAAAGTCACTTACACTAACCTTTTTTGATATAAGATTTTCCAGGGAAAGTTTATCTCTCACTATTAAAGCTCTTTTTCGACTTTTTATCCTTAATAATGTGATTTAAAGCCTTGAAATGTAAGCTTCGTTCAAACTTTTCTTCCTTGAAAGTGCCCAAATGTAAATTGAATTTAAGTGAAGGTGTTACAATTCTCATCTTCTTACATCGTAGAAGAAAATCCTGTTGGTTGATAACAATTGAAAGTTTTTTCTGATTGTTTATATATTTATCCACATTTTTGGTCAAATCATCACCATAAATATGACGTACATAATTTCTGAGACCACACTGCCTTTCCATGACGATAGATAAAAGTTCAAATAGGGATAAAATCCTTTTAATAGACAGTGATGATAGAAATTCACAAAAATACCAGATATTTCGGTCACATATACAGTGACCGTCATCAGTAGTAAAACTAAAATAAAACAATTTAAAACAAAAGTTTATATACTAAATCAAATAACACTACATATTATTTAAATCTCTAATTCTTTTCAAAGCAAAGGCGGAAGCTTTTCTCTTTGACCTTCTTGGATTCGGTTCATTAGCGTTCAATGATATAACATTTGGACAAAGGTCAACTACATTGGGTGAGTTGAACTTTACTCTCTCAGATTTTAATAAATTATCATAGATAGAGTCCAGCCCATATTCACCTGTATCACGATTCAAAGCAATATTCTTGAATAAGATTTTCTTTATTTCAAGAATTTCACGAAAATTTTGCTTTAAACCCCGATCCCTAGAAATCAAAGAGACATTCTTGAACAAAATAAAATGGTCTGGAAAATTAAAAATATGTTCTGAAAGGGCTGAAGTGAAATCTTCAGACTTAGAAACTTGCTTTAAAGCCGAAGAAATAGAATCTTTGTGTTGTAATAATCTCATTTCCAAACTCTGGTTAGTACGTCCCACATATGAGCTTCCACAAGTACATGGGATCTGATAAACCCCACTTTGTTGCCCCAATGAAGTTAGATCCTTCCCAGAATTTAGGAAACTACCCGAAGTATTATTACTCTTTATAGCTACCCTTAGACCATTACTTTGCAAAATTCTTTTAAGTTTTTCACTTAGCCCGGGGAACGATGGTAAGGATAAAAAAACCTCTTTCTCCAGAGTTGTCTCCAAGACTTCCTTAGAAACCTCCAGAAACCTTTTTCTTTTTTTTTAAAAAGTCTGGTTAATTAACCACTCTGGATACATGTTGCTTATTAATATTTTTCTTAGAAAAGACAACTCCTCCTCAACAAATTTTGGAGAGCAAATACTAAAGATCCGATCAGTTAAAGAAATGATCAAACCAATTTTTACTTGGCGAGCGTGACCGGAACTATAAGACAAAAATCTATTGTTATTTGTCGGTTTTCTGTAAATTTTAAAATCCAGACTATTTTGATATTTTAAAAGAAGAACATCAAGGAAAGGAAGTTTCCCATTCTCTTCCAATTCAACAGTAAACTTTAAATCCCCTCCCAAACAATTAAGATGTTCCAAAAATCCTTTTAATTCCTCCTCCCCATAATCCCATACTGAAATAATGTCATCTATATACCGGCCCCAGAAAATATGTTTTAAAAAATATGAATCTAACGCAATTGTTTCAATATTCTCCACAAAAATATTAGCTAATAAAGGGGATAAAGGGGCCCCCATAGGTAAACCATTTATTTTTTCGAAATACCCCCCTCTAAATTGAAAAAAATAAGAGAACTTATTGCACAACCTTACTAAATTCATAATTATAGAAACTTCCAAATCTGTTTTGCCACTAATCAAATCCAAATTTCTTAAGAGCTTTCCTTCTAGAAGAGTTTCGGCTGCTTCTAAATCAATCTTTGTGTACGTTGATACAATGTCGAAGCTTGAAAGCAAAGAATTCGAAGAAATTTCTACTTTTTTCAGTTTTTCAACCAAATTCGAAGAATTCTTGATATGCGAAATTTGTCTAGACAAGTGGTTTTCAGATTGACACGAACCATTAGCTCAAAAAACTTGTTGGCGACCTTGTATTTTACACAACTGGTCGTAATGGTAGGTTAGGCTTATGAATTTTGGGAAGTCCATATAATTTAATCTATTTATCTTTTAATTATATAATTATAATTATAATTTATCTATCGAATAAACTTGCTTGCATTCTCGTATCAGTTTCCTAATTCAAGTGGTTCAGTTCCCCTGACCCCTCTTTGCAGTTATTGTATTATGAATAATGCAACAATTGACCACTGCCTATTTGAATGTAATGTGCTGACGTCTGCACAGCATACCTTGCATTGTGAACTGTTAAAGTGCTTCAAACACCACAAAATCTCACTATCAGCCAAAAGCCTAGCCGACTATTCCTGCACACAGAGCACAGAAATCGATATCTATCATCTTATATTTGAATTCCTTGAGTCGAAAGATCTACTAAAAGATATCGGAGAATATCTAATAAATAAGAGATTACCAAGCCAGTAGCTCTGTTGCCCACAGAGTGAAGGAAAAGGGCTAAATAGTATCAACTGAATAGCCCGCCTGCTGTGAACTGGGATGCCAAATGGACACTTTTAGTGCCTTTTGGACACTTTTTCACTCTGAAGGACACCGGGACACTATTAGATAAAAAAAGGCAGCTTTTTGAAATAAAGGACACTTTTTGGACATTTTTCCAAATCAAAAATCAAATGTCTTTATTTTCTTCTTTTTTTTTACTTTGTTAAATTTGTACTTTACTTTTAAGCTTTGGTAACGGCTTGAGGATTTTTCTTAGATGTTTTTGTGCCCTGCGCAAGCACCATTTATCAACCGAATAGGACCTAAAGTCTTAAATAATTTCTTAGACCACACTGCTTTTCCATGTACAAAAAATTTAACAAGAAAAACGGGTTTTAATTTCTATAAAGCAGTGAATACATAAAATTCTATAAAGCAGTGTCTATAAAGCATGTATTCACTGCTTTATAGAAATTAAAACCCGTTTTTCTTGTTTAATTTTTTGTAGACCTAAAGTCTTAACCAATGTGGTATGCTAGAACTATCAAATCCATCTTTTTCTTCTATCCTACGGTTGTCGTTTGTCATCAAGTCAGTCAACTTCAAGGATCTACCTAGTGCTGGTGGCAAAGTCACCAAGGCCACTGAGAAGACTGGAAAGAAGAAGTGAATGGCCATTCCCTGCTGGCACGTTCTGCGTAAATCCCTTTGGCGTGTAGCCGTGTGCATATGGCTTATATTATAAGCCTTCTGAAGCCTATTACTGATTCTAAGTGGGAGCAAAGGGAAATTTTTAGCCTGGAAATTTCCACAGCGGTGGTGGGCATCCAGGCAATGAGGCTTGACTCTTCGTCCCAAGGTTGTATAGGAAGTCTGCTAGCGCACCTAAAAGTGGTTAAGGGATGTAAACATCACCGAGCTCCACGCCGAGCAAGGTGATGGCCAACGCGCTTTGGGTGACCACAAGACTGGGGACCTTGTGATGTACCTTATCCCCAAGAAACTCTCAATAATGATGACAAATATGATGATTAAAAGTTTGGCTACGGCATCCCCGGTATTATGCAATGCGACGAGAATGGAATTCTCGTCGAAAAGTATGCTAGCTACCGTCCTATCAAGAAGACAAGACCTGAGTATCAGCTGCTGGAACCCGAGCTCGATTAAATGTTTACTAACACAATCTTTTGTAGCTAATGAATATTATCTTTATGACTTTGATCATCTGTGTGTTTCTGATACGAGACTAAATGGACATAACATCTTGGCTCTTGAATTCTTGGCTGGGAAGGCGATCTCATTTTTAAATCGGGACCATTAGATGGATCTGGCTGGGCGGGAGTGGGTATCCTGTTGTCCCCCAAAGCAATCACTGGGCTCATCGAACATTAGCCTGGGTCTGAGAGAATCGTACGGGCAAGAATTAAAGGTCGCACGAACAATCTGACTATCCTTAGCGTTTATGCCCCAATAAGAGATGACACTGAACAGCAAAAAGATCAGTTTTTCAGTGACCTGCAGACAGTCCTTGATAATATTCCCCGGAAAGATATCCTCCTAATTGGAGGCGGCTTCAATGCCAGAATCGGCAGAAAGCTGAATAACTTGAAACAGGCAATCGGCAAGCACGGCCTTAGAGACCGGTGCACAAATAGAAACAGGCTCCTGCTGTTGGCAATAAAGAACAATCTCGCAGTGAATAGCACCTGTCTTAGGCACAAGTCGTGTCATACGTATACATGGAAATTTCGTGATGGAAGAGTAAAGGCCCAAATAGATTATCTCCTTGAATCCCGATGATGGAAATTCATGGTGTTGGGCTCAAGAGTGCGCAGAGGTGCTGACACGGAATCAAAAAATGGATCTGACCCCTTCTTACTGAAGAAAAGGCTAAAGTACAGACTTAGCTCAAGGAAGACTACTATATCGAACCGGAAAATAGACGTGTTGAAGCTGAAAGTAGATGAGTACCGAGAAGCATTTTCCTTGAACTCTCAAACCGTTTCGTTGTCCTTCAAGATGACACCGAGGAGGCAACCCCGACTGATCAGTGCCCCAACTGCCCCAAGATAAAGATTGAGAAGAAATGGAGCAAACTCAAGGACCACATCAATGAAGCTGCGTGAAACATATTTGGGTTTGTCATGCATAAAACCAAGAAATTGATCTCAGAAAGGACACTCAAACTCTGCCAAGAAAAAAGAAATGACCAACAAGAAATCCCCCACATACAAAGTGCTACGACAAGAATGTCACAAATCGGGAAGAGCTGACAAAAAAGCCTACTGGTCTAATGTTTCCAGTGACATGGAAAGAGCCGCATAACAGAACAATACACGAAAACTCTATAAGATACTTGGAGAATGCACTGGGAAGAAGAAGCAAACTACCATCCTCTCGCTTAAGGTGAAGGATGGGAAATAACTCACAAGCAGCGAGGAGCATATCGAAAAATGGTGTGCTCACTTCCAAGAGCTATCAAGACCAGAAGACAACAGTAATCGAAAGCAACCACTTACTGCACCGCAGAACCCCTCACACGACCAGGCTTATTAAATGTATGTATCGACCCACCCTCCAGGGGCGAAGTAATTAAGGCGATCCAAGTTTTGAAAAACCATAAAAGCCCAGGAATAGCTGGGATTCCTGCCGAGCTACTGAAAGCTCTCCCTGAGGTGGTGATGGATAAACTTCATAGCGTGATAACTGAAGGCTGGGACAATGAATACATGCCAGATGATTGGAAGACCTCAATAATTGTCCCTATCTTCTAAAAAGGAGACCTAATGGACTGCAAGAACTACCAAGGTATATCCCCTATCCCCATTGATGCCAAGCTGTTCGCAGTCATACCTTTAAATAGATTCAGAGACACCCGAACCAGACGCACGGGACACAACCAAGCAGGATTCAGGCCGGGCATAGGTTGCTCCGACCAGAATTTAGCCTGTGACAACTCCTTGAACACCGGTTTAAACACCAGCAGGAAACAATTCAAATTTTCATAGACTTCATTACCGCGTTTGATTCGCTCCATCGTGATGCACTATGGGAAGTAATGAGAGAGGACGGTGTGCCTGAGAAGATCATCAATCTGATCAAGGCATACTATGCTGGAACAAAGGCCCGGGTAAGAGTCGATGGCCATCTTTCCGATATGATCCTGATCGAGGAAGGTGTACGTCAAAGCTTTGTCCTTTTACCATCTTTGTTCAACTTCGTCATCGATTGGATCCTCAGGGTCCTGGACAAGCATAAAGGCGTTGCAGTGAGCCCGTCCTTCTCCGTCACAGATCTTGACTCTGCTGACGATTTGAACATGCTTGCTGAATCTGCTGCAGGAGCCCAGGCTATGATAAATGATATGGCAGTCAAAGAACTCTCGACTGGTCTCCAAATAAGCCTACCAAAAGCAAAATCCATGCGAACAGATTGGATGGATGAAACCCCTGTTGCCCTAAATGGTAATCAGATAGAGGACGTCCAGTCGTTCAAATACCTCGGATTGATGGTAAACCTTGCCGGCAAATCTTCAGAAGGAATCCAGAGCCGCATATCGTCAGACTGAAGTGTCTTCCTTCAACTACGGAAGCATGGAAGCAGAGCGAAATATCGCCACGCACAAAGTTCCGAGTGTATGAAACTTTGTTTCTCTCTGTCCTCCTCTATGGACGTGAAACATGGTCACTTAAAGTAGCTGAAGCGTTGAGCTTGAATATATTCAGCCACAAATGCCTGCGCTATGTCCTGGGTATCCACCTCTCAGATAGAATCTCGAATAAAGAAGTAAGGAGAAGATGTGGGGATCGCCCACTTGTCTCTGACATTGTTAAGAACAGGAGACTGAGATGGTTTTACCAAACAATGCGCAGACCAGATGACAATATAAGCAAAATATGTCTCAAATATCTACCACTACCGGCATGGAAGAAGAGGGCAGGAGGCTTAAAGAAGACATGGCTAGCAATAGTTAAGTCTGATCTGGAGCTATTCGGAGGATTCCGAAAATACGGCCGTCGCTGGGATCGCCAGTGGCATGAAATGGTGGAGCCTGCCACTCTCGAGCGAAACCTTTGGAAGGAGAAATGTCGTCATCTGCTGGGCGCCACGATGAGTCTGGATACGGCTTGAACGTGCAACAAGTACAAGTAAGCACAAGGTTTTTATTATACTGCTGTCATAGAAAGAAAGGAGTTTCGCAGAAAATCTGTGTAGCGGCTCAATTTTATTTATAGCCGCTAGCGAATGTTTCCGTTTTAAATTCTATACTTACAGCTGTGATTTTTTGTCTAACGCTTGTCGCCAGTTTCCATCGAGTATAACTAAAGCTAATTTATTTAAATCCGCCTTGTATTCTCAATTTTTTTGTTCTCTAAAACTTTTTTTTTTTTATCCTGGATAATTCTAATTTTTAAGAAAACGACAAGATAGAGAAGTTCTTAAATGATTTTAAACCCATGACCAACCAGTTTACAGAGTGGGTAAGGAGATTGACGTATTTTGTTTAACTTTAAAACCATATAGGTCAAAATAGACATTTTGTTGCTACAGCCGTTTGGACCTTGTCACACCCAAAGATCCTTAATAGCTACCTAAGATCAACGACTCGCATCTTTTTCGCATAACTTATGAAAATGCCGAAGTGAAAATCAATCTCTATGATTGGTTCTTTCCTTTTCAAATAAGATAGGTAGCGACAGTGATAATCGATATAAAATTTCGCTCTGTTGACATTCTAATGACGATTTTTTTATGCTATATCTTTAAATTGAACTAGTATTATTGGTAGCGTTAGTGACAAAGATGAAAATACTTGCAGAACTCATGCAGGTAACAGAACACGGAGTAGCGGAACAAAGAAGGACAAATTTCACAGATTTTTGGCACTTTCTTCAGAGGCTTTGAAAATTCATAGTGGCAACCCTGTATGGTAGCTAGTTTTCTAGAGGGACACTAAAAGTGTCCATTTTTGGCTGATTTGGACACTTTTGTCCTTAAACGTTTTGGTAACCCTGGCCTGCTGTGACAGAGAAGAAGAAGCACACTAGAAATTTACACAATTTCTTACTTTATAAAAATCCAAAAATATCAATTGATCATTTAGCCTTGCTTTTCCTATTTTTATCCATGTTTTTAAGCTATTTTTTCTTCCATAATTTCATTTGATTTATCTAAAACACTGCTATCACATTTGAAAAATGGGTAAACTATTTTCCCTGCAGAAAAGCTGTTTTTGAGAAATAGCCTAGGAAGCAACTATCATATTTAGAAATAACATAAAAAAGGCATCAATTGGTATGCTCATTTTATTTGTGGATCAGTTATATAGGGTGTTTAGTGGTATGTTCACTTTATTTTTAAGTCAGTATTAGTGTATAGCCTACTAGGCCTACCCCAAATTTTCCAAAAATTGTTAGTAATTTATTATTGACAAATAGTATAAAGAACAATATTCAATTGAGCATAGGTAATTTTGTATAATAGGCTATATAACACTGAAGAATTTTGATCACAAATGATGCAAATATGAGATGCCATGATGCCAATCAGGACAGGCATGCTCAAGGGTAGGTATACAAATGAGAGGCAACTCCTTAAAGAATGTAATTTAAGACATTTATTTTTTGAAGGAGTGAAAATGCAGCATTTCCATGTTTTAAAGTATTATTAATAAGACAGTCCCATTTTAAGTTGTTTGAGATGGTAATCATGGGAGTAGACAGCATATTGTCTAAGGGGGGGCAGTTGATAGTGTGACGGAGTTTTATCAACTGCTTTTCCAACCATCTGCTTTTTCAGCCATATCTAATGTAAATTTGAAGGTTTAAGGGGGGGGCAACTGCCCCCCTCCCTATGCCCATGATTGTAATACCTGGTAATTTCATAGTTGTGACCAACTTTGAGCAGGCATTGGGCAGGAGAAAGAAGGGGATGCTTTAAGGAAATTAATTTTCCTTAAACTTTGCTTGTTTGGTGCATTTTGACCAATAGGGTACATGCTTTTTGTCACTTCAGTCAATATTCACTGATGATGTATCTTGCTTTTGGTAGGGAGTTGTTCACCTGCAGCAATTGCCTGCATTGAAAAACAAGAAGCAAAATAATGTAACTATGCTTCATGCTATATTATTAAAATACATATACAACACAAATACAATAAATAATACAGTTTTACATTGTAACCTATCACATGTGGCCAGATATAAAAATTTAAGCAGATAAAGTAAGGATAATAGAAACAAATAAGATAGTAAATCAGATAACTCTAAAATAAAATAATATGGGAGGGAACCACTGAGCCTGCAAGATCAAAATAATATGGGGCCAAGTACCATTTATCTTGCTATTTGTAGGGACTGTTCACTAGCAACAAGTACCTGTATTTACAAACAGGAATCAAAATAATGCAATTTTGCTTTAACAAACAGGAATTATAGTCCATATATAGCACAATTATTATAAATAATACAAATAACTTTAAACCTGTCACCTAAATTCAGATATAGAAATATAAAAAAAATACAAAAAAGATAACTCTAAAATAAAATATCCAGGAAATGAAAAATAAAAATAAAATAGGGAATGAACCAAACCAATAGTCTTAACAATATTACTTGATAAGTTTGTGCTTGGTCATCTGGCCCAAATTCAAGTAAAAATGATGGAGAGAGAACTAGTCATTTGTCTGAGAAGGGGCTAACTTAGGTCTCTGTAGCCTAGCCATAGCACCTTCTGGGCTAGATATAGAATCCTTTTCTTTATGTTTTGTTTCTGCTTTGCCAGGGCTGCTGGTAACTGCTGACATTGTTGGAAGGCTTGAACCTTGTCTATTTAGGTTTTCAACGGAGTTATTCAAGCTGTAGCCTGTATTTTGAAAATATTTAGTTGCTAACTTAGAAATCAGTTTGCAAATAGATGTTATAACCTGCGTTAGATCAGAGATCTGCTGTGCATCAGCTTCAAACATGGTCATGTACTTCATGTTGAGTTCCTCAACTGGAGGTTGATTAGGAGTCACTGGAGGGAAAGATTGGGTATGTAATGTGGGGACATATTCTGTATGAGTTGGAATTTCCTTCTTCAAGACCTCAGTAGCAATCCTCATGGGGATATTCTTGACAAATGAGTAAATAAAAACAGCTTCTTTTCCAAGAGTATTGGACACTCCTTGGAGTTACCAGCATGCTTTCCATTGCAATTTGGGCACCTAAATACCTGCTTTTCCTTTACTGTCTTGAACTGGGAACATTCTTCAAGGGTGTGTTGTCCACTACATCATACACATCTTCTGCCTCTGTGGCAATTAGAAGCCATGTGGCCAAAACCTTGGTTATTTAAGCACTGTATTGTCTGGGGGATAAATTGCTTTATTGTATACCTTGCACCCCAAATGGAGATTTTCAGTGGGAACTGAACATTGAGATTGAAGGTGCAAACCAAAGAGATAATCATAGGACTTGGATTATTGAAACCTTTGTCACTTATTTGATTCTGTCATCACCTTTGGCCTCCCAATGAAATCATCAATTTTGGTGACCTCAGATCAGATGAATAAAATACCTTTGCTATTTCTGATTGAATTGGGGTTAGAGTTATGACTACGCACAAACTTTACTATACAACCATTTACGGCTATATCTGAGAGAGAAAGTATAGCAGTAGCTTTTGATTAGTTCACAGCTTTTATGATAATAGAGCTATTTGGTCCAAGTCTTTCTGGTATTGAGCCATAATGGTCCTTACACTCATGTTTTTGGACGTGTTCAAGCAGATTTTTTGCAATAATGGTTTTACTCCCAAATGTCAGTGGTTTAGTGGTCTTATTTGGACCTTATACTCCTAGAGCTAAAATCCTCACATTACAGTTATTTAGGTCAGGGGTAACAGGACTACTGACTGTTCTGTTGGAATGACATATAGGCCTAAAATAAAATACCAATAGGGTAAAAATAAATAGAAAAGTCAAGCAAATACAAGCAGAAGGGGGGGGGGGGGGATTCTCAGTCAATAGTAGGCTAGCCTATATAAAGCAAGCTAAATAAATCAGAAACAGGCACTGCACAGTGTCCAAGTAGGGTAGAAATGGCTTTATAAGCAGTCTCAAAGAAGCACAGTAAAAACAAGCCAAGCCAAAATTTGACAGCACACCAAGTTTACAGGAGTCAGGGGACCCAGGGGAGAGCCCCTTGTGATTTAATCAACAAATCATGTCACAGAGCTATCCCAACTAGAGAGATTATAACTTTAAATGTTTTCTATATTTGAAAAGTTTTTGAATATTTTTCAGGCTTTATTCAAGGGTTTGTTCTAGTTCAAATCAGGTTCAAGGTTCTAGTTCAAGACAGTCAGATCATCCAAAAATTTCCATCTATCCTGGAAATTGGCACCAAGGTTGTTTATCATTGCAAGAAATAAAATAGGGCCTAAGAGGGTTTTCTGGGGCACACCATTATAGATTGGGAGGGGATCAGAATAAACATATAGGTATTTGACAACTTGCATTATTTTAAAGGGGAAACACACAATTATTTTAATTAAATAGGGGTCACCTTGAAAGTCATTGGATTGTTTTCTACCAATGTATTGTGGTTAATTGAATCAAAAGTTTTTGCAGGTCCACTGCAATAACATTGAGCCAGGTATTGGGTTTACATATTTTGTCCATAAGGTGAATGAGATAGTGGGTGGTAGTAGACCTAGAGTGTAAGTTTCCAAATTGTCTTTGGTCAACATTTGGGATTACCTTTACTTTCAACCACTTAGCTAAAAAGCTTTCATACAACTTGGAAAAAACATGAGTAATAGTAATGGGCCGGACACCATCAAAATCTTGCTTGTTATCTTTCTTTTTTACAGGAGCAATAAAACATAATTTCCAACAATTTGGGAACTTGTCAGTAAAGGTAATTTCATTGAAAAGTGAGGACAAAGTGCCTGAAAGATTCTCAGCAAAGGCTTTAATTAATATAATCAGGATGTCCAATGGCCAAGTACTACACTTTTTAATGTCCTTAATTTTTGTCTCCACATCTGAGGGCAAATTAATGGGGAAATTCAGAGAGCACAAATCATAATGAATGTAAAAAGAGAAGGGAAGGATGCTATGAACTATGGAGGAAAGAAATCTGTTACAATCATAGGCTGTAACAGATGGTTCTTCTTGGGAATCAAAATCCATATTATTACATGTTTCCCCACAATCTTTTTTTAAGTCTTTTATACCATTGTTTTGGCTAAGTAGAAAACAAATCCTTGACATTACATTTGTAATCTATAGAAGCATATTTACAAATTTCTTTCTTTGTGTGTAGTTGTTTTACCATTCTTAAGTAGATTTAAGTCTAATTAGCTTTTTCAATTGGCTAGTAACGTATGGTTTGTCATTAGAACATGTTTTTATTCTTTTCTCAGGGAAAGAATCTTTTTTTTTTTTTTTTTTGATCAGATTTTGGAAGTTAGACACTTTAATGTCATTGTTTCCGTTGAGGACCTGCGAGTTTTTATTTGTAGTCCAAGATCCAAATTCAAAGAGGATATCATTGAAAATTGGGTGACAAGAGAAATCTGTAACAGAAAAAGTACAATTAAAGCTGGAGAGAGGCTTCATTAATAGACAAAAATGGTAGCTTCCCCCTAATGGGTGCTAAGGGGCATTTGGACTGTAAAAAGCGCGCATGTTTGTGTGAATCAAATCAACCTTTGGTTGTTGGTATTTTTGCTATCTGTTTCAAATTGAGGGAACTACAAAGAGACTTTAACTTTAGATCATTAGCATCACCTACTAGGACAATAACAGTGTTTGGGAATTTGCAGAGGACAAAGTCAGCACTAATGTGCAGTTGCATGTAGAATTGATGTCTTTGTGCAGCATTTTGATTTGGAGAATAATAAAAGCAGCAAAACCCAATCAAATTAAAAGGGAATGGTAAAACTTTGAGTTTTATACTTATTACCCAAATGATTTCATCATAATCTGAAAGGCTTGGGGCATGGCACATTTGTAGACAGGGGGTGAGTAATAAATCTCAAAATTTGTTTTAAAGCCTCTTCTAGCTTGTTTTTTTAATTCGAAAAAGACCAAGTATGGTTTGAGGAAGTCAGGTTTCATATTGTAAAACACCCGAAATCTCTAACATGGGAATTCTGATAAGTTGATTTGTCACTAGGAAGACTGGAGCAAAGTTTGGTCTGGACTGGTACCTCAGCTTAGTATGGTTGTAAGTTACTAGTGGTGGTGCAAAGAATAGACATAGTGTCAACAAAAAAGGGGTGTTGCTCTCAGTGTGACTTGGTGCTTCCAGAGGGTGGGGGGTGTCTCTTTATGACAGAGGTATTGGGAAGATTGAATCTTGTTCTGTGACAGGAGGGGCAATGGTGATTCATTATTAAGCTTTTTGATTCATTATTAATTCTTGAATTAGGAGAATGAGGGGTATGGAGGACAGGTAGAACAGGAAAACTTGAAGGATTTACCTGTAAGATTGAAATATTCTTTGAGGACCAATAAGAACACAACCAGCTGTCAGTCCAATTAGTTGCATCAATCTTTGCACACCTTTCAGTTCCCACATGAAATGAAACTTTGTACCCTCCACATTTAACTGAGTTGAAAAACAATCTTAGTCTGCATTCAGGACAGGCTAGTCTTTGTCTAACCATAACCATTTCTTCTAAATTTTTTTATACCAAGAGGTTAACACCCTGAAAGATAAATCTCAAGGTGTTCACAGGTTGGATGCTAAATGAGAACTGAGACTTAAGCATCTGAGTCGGGTTCTTAGGATAGGGATAGCATTTTTCATATTTTTTCACTTTTTTGTGAGTTTAATTTTTTTTTAGTAAGTTATAGAGAATACTTATAGTTCTATTATTATCTGTTTGTTTATTTATTTTTCTTTCTCCTAGAAGCTCAAGATACTTCACCAAGTGATACCAAAACGCTCACGGAAAGTTGGAATTCTGCTCAGTCATCTGACCAAGAAAATCTATCTGTCTATACTTCACCCGGATCTTCCACTTTACCATCTAAGTTAGATTCCTAAGAACTGGATAGTGAAGGTATATTTGAGTTTAACGTATTGTGAAATGAGTCTAAATATGAAAATTTAATGAGAAAATTTTATCAAATAAGAAAACCAGTTTAAAGTAAGAAATGGATAGCAAATTTGTAACTAATATTGTTTTGAGATCAGTTTCAACAAGAAAAATTGTTTATAGTTTTTCACTTTTTAAAGTATTTTCATACCATTGCCAAACACCTAATGTATGGCTAAGTTCGCGTTTTGAATCCAAGAAAAACGCATCAGAGTAATTTAGATGCAAAGTATGGAAAAATGTGAGGGAAAACGTTTCTCTTGAGGTCTATTTATGGTTCACTTGCCCTTCTTAAGCTACTAAAGCATTGTACAAGTGCCATGCTGCCAAAGTAATTGTTTCGTTCCTTTTTGCCAATCGAAATTGGCAAAATGGCAAAATTCTGCTCCTTTTCCATGATAATATAGCACTGTTGGATTAATACTTTCTCATTTTTCTTTTAATGTCCGGTTTTTATGTTTTTAACTAGTTGTAACATTTACCAGTTTTGATTGTTGGCTGATGACTTATTGTTCATTCTGATATTTTTTACTTTGTATTCTTTGCCTTTCTTTTAGTTTTTGTCTTTTTATGATCTCTTTTACATTCTGATATTTTCATTTCTTTTTTTCTGTTAACACCAGTAAGGGTAGAATGTAAAACAGCTCATTAGGAAAGCTAAAAAAGAATATAAACAAAAAGTATAGCATTGAATATGACGCGCACTTTCGTTTTAAACATAATCATTTGCAGCGCAATAGCGCTACCTAATTAAAGAATAATGTTTGCTCGTATTATTGATTTTTCTTATTATTTATTTATATATTTTTTCAGACCAGAGTACTTTGTATCGAAGGAGTTGTTCTAGAAACTCCAAAAGGGTCTCATTCGATTGGATTGTTAAACATTATTGTATTAAATATGATGATGGGCTTGTATAGCATGTTCTTTTTAAGAAAAATATATTATTCTTTTTCAGACCTTTTTTCAGTAAAATATGCCCTTTCTTTTTCAAAGCAAATTAAAATGGAAAGTTCCCTGTTGTGGGTTATCATCCATTTGCCTCATATCTGCAAAACAATTTTTTTTTTTCAAAAGAAAAAAAGAAAAGAAATCTTGCAATTAAATGAAATAAATGATAGTCTTGATACTAATTTTTCGTTTCTATATTTTATGTTTAGTAAGTCTTAATATTTAATATGTTAATTAATTCTATCAATTAATTTTGTGCAGCTTTAAGTATGTTGTCCTCTGGGTGCAAGTTACAGCTGTAGGATTGTCGCAAAATTGTATATTTATGGAAAATACAACTCATTTTTAATCTAATGTTTATATTTACGTGTTTTCAATTATCTTGTCTTGGAAGCATAAAAATAGGCCAAGAATTATAGTTTTTTGGTGCAATTATATAATATTGATGAAGGTTAAATATTTAAAATCCGTTTTTTAGAGTTTTGGTTACTATTGAGCCGGTTGCTCCTTACTTACAGTTCGTTACCACGAACTGTTTGATGAAAGGAGTTAACTTCAAATTTTCAAATAAATGAATTTAAATACTTGAAAATCACTTTTAGAACCTGTTTGACTCACTGGGCAACAAAAATGAGCCATGCGAAAATGTAATTTGATTAATTTGTAATTTTTAAATTTGTTTTTTATTCGAGTCTTGTTTTTTGGTCCAATTATATAATAGTGAGAATAGTAAGTGTAAAATCTACATCACCGAGCCATTGTCAAAAAAAAATCTCTGAACTGGAGAATTATAATATCCCATCATAGTTGTAGATGTAATAATCTAGTAAATCGAAACCTCCTGACCTAATTAATGGAAAATTTTTAAAACGTGTTTCCAAACTAAAAAAAAGAAGAAAAAAGTACTGCTGGCTGTACTGGTAAAAAATACTATTGAAGTATTCAAAAATACTATGGAAGATTGTATAGAGATAGCTTAGGTCTCAATTTTTGGTTTAATACTTTAAGAATATCTTCAGGGACTGGTTAGTGTAGCATGGTACTGTTGAATCTCCATGCTTGATTATATTTCTAAGTCAACTCTAAAAACATAATTCTCACATTTTTGTGTAATATCTGTAATGCCAAAATATTTTCTACTTGTTTTTTAATGTTTCTCCTCTGTCATTAAAAAATATTCTTTAACTTAATATGCTTCATTTTTTGAATTTTTCTGTAATTTTCTGATTCTTCCAGTCACTTTTAGTACGACTTCTAAGAAAGTTTGAGTGGGATTTTGATGTAGGGTGTGATAGTAAGGGAAAAATATTGTCTTTGGCAGGTTATGAGCTGAATAACGAAACAGAATCGGCAAATTTTGTATGTGCTATTTAGCTGCGCTTAGAACCTACTTGTCATCAAATATGTCAATATTAGGATCGTTTTGAAAGAAATTTCAAGAAATTTCTGCTGAAATCTATAGTCTAATTCTAAATATTAAATGTGAAAAAAATTCTAATTCTAAATGCGACAAAATCATTAACTTGGATTTCAAGAAAAATAAAGTCAATATCCTTCAAAGAAATGCTATTCGTCAACAAAAAGCTGAAATGTCTATTTAGCACAAACATAAGTTTTTTTCAAAAATCAGAATAAAAAGCGGACAGGTGAGCATTTCTTTGCATATACCCATCCTCAGAACTTCATTTATATTCTTCTGCTGCATACGAGCTTGTTGCTTCAGTGGCCCTTAGTCTTTCGGTAATTTTGCTGCGAAATCATTCTTCTCAGTAAACATTATAAAACAAAATTTGACTTTGTTAGATAAACAAAGTATCTATTTGCCGAACTTAAAAGTCTTTCCAGTAAAACTTGACTATAAATGTATTTCAAAAAGTGAAATAAGAAGAAAATGGAAAGAGAAATCATTTATTAAAGCCTTTTGTTAAAGAAATTATCTGTTAAAGCCTAAAGCCATAATTTTTTTTTATAGAGGCAGCACTTGTTTAATGCTTGTTTTCACTTATTGTTAGTTTAATTTCTGGTGATTTGATTTCTTTTGGTTTATTTCATTACTTTTATATTGTAGGGTTAATCTGTTCTACCATGGATTGTTCTGATGGCGTTACTCTAACGCAAATCTCAGGCCCAAAACTGATTGTTATAGTGAGAAAACTGAAAAAGATGGCTATATAAGAATTAACAGCAGACATCTGTCGTTGTGTTTCCTATGGAAAAGCAGAGAAATCATTTCTGATGCTAGATCTTCACATTGACACCGGGTGTGAAAAACTTTCCCATATAGAATGTGTTGCCTGTCCAGCTATAGTTCATGATTATATAGATTTCTTTGTTCACGTTCTGCAGCACCGAATGGGGAGAAGAAGAAGATGTCATATATGTTTACGAGAATTCATTAATGATATGAGACATCATCTTTTTTTGCAAGGACACTTTCCACAAAATGTCTTTGAACTAAACATGCAAGGGAATATATCCCTAGTTTCTCCACAGGATCCATCTACTAGCGTCTCCTTAAATTTGTTTGAATCTAAAACTGAAGCAAAAGACTTAAATAATCAGAATACATGTTTGAATAGTCGCTTGTTTAGGAAAAAGCAGAGAAAAATTAAAAGACGTCAGATAACACATACTGGAAAAAAACTTCACAAATGTGGGGTGTGTCAGAAGATTTTTTCTAAATCCAGCCATTTGAATAAGCACCAAAGAGTACATACAGGTGAGAGACCATATAAATGTGACATATGTCAGAAGAGTTTTTCTACACCAACCCATTTGAAAATACACCAAGGAATACATGCAGGTGAGAGACCGTATAAATGTGACATATGTCAGAAGAGTTTTTCTGACTCTTGTAATTTGGATAGGCACCAAAGAGTACATACAGGTGAGAGACCATATAAATGTGATACATGTCAGAAGAGTTTTTCTGAATCAGGCAATTTGTATAGCCACCAAAGAGTCCATACAGGTGAGAGACCATATAAATGTGATACATGTCAGAAAAGTTTTTCTGCATCTGGCTCTTTGAAAACGCACCAAAGAGTCCATACAGGTGAGAGACCATATAAATGTGATAAATGTCAGAAAAGTTTTTCCGTATCAAATAGTTTGAATAGGCACCAACGAGTGCTTACTGGTGAGAGACCATATAAATGTGATACATGTCAGAAGAGTTTTTCTGAATCAGGCTCTTTGAAAACGCACCGAAGAGTGCATACAGGTGAGAGACCATATAAGTGCAATATATGTCAGAAGAAATTTTCTGAATTAGGCTCTTTGACTAAGCACCACAGAGTACATACAGGTGAGAGACCATATAAATGTGACATATGTCAGAAGAGTTTTTCTAGAACAGATTCTTTGAATAAGCACAAAAGAGTGCATACAGGTGAGAGGCCATATAAATGTAATAACTTTTAGAAGAGTTTTACTGAACAGAGCAGTTTCATTAGACATCAAAGAGTTCATACAGTTTCCATTTAGCCTTACCAGAACCATTTAGGCAAAAAGTATCTAAGATAATCTTCCATTTGAATGACAACTCATTTTAGGAAAAGAATGAGTCTTTCTAAACTAAAAGTTAGCGTTTTCCATGTGTCTTAATTTGCCATATGTCTTAAAACAACAGCCAAATCTTAAGTATTTAAGAATATGTGGCCTACTTTAATAAATATTTATAGGATAAATCAATTTTAATAAATGTATTAAAATAAATAGTTTAAAAAAGCCTGTAATAATCGTCTTTGGTTACTGAACTATTGTGTCAAGATCGTATTTCAGTAAAAGATTTCAAATACGCGAAATCGTATAAATAAACTGAAGTGCTCAGATAAAAGCCATTTTATAACTTGATTCCAGCTACAAAATCTACACCAATCTGCTTGTGGCTGCTTAAAATTTGCACTTACTCACTAATCACTCACTTATCACTGCACTTACTCACTAATCACTCAAATGAAAAAAATGTTCCTCCTTTTGAACTCTTTTATATCCATCTTCTGATCCATTTGAAATATACAAGGGAATCTTTTTTATATTATTTATTGCTAGAATAAATCGTGAAATATCCACATATTGAAACTTCATATTTCATTTGTTGTTCATATGGCACTGAGTTTTGTAATTTCGAGTATTTTCTTATTTAGCTAAATTGTGATTATTTTTATAATAAAATTGTTTTTATGGTAAAAGATCAATGTAAGTATTGATTATGAGTCTTCTAGCTGCTTCAAAATAAGTCCAGTTTTGTAGCCTGACTGCAGCAGAATAATAGCAAGAGCACTGCAAATATATCTCTTGCAATTCCCTGCTAGTCCGCTGCTTTTGTACTGCCTGGGATTGGGAACAGAATCGTTGAATTCTTCTGAATCCAATAGTTTATTTGTGACTCACCAAACGAGGCTTCCAAGACAAAATAAGGCTATTTGATTTTTTATATTGCAATACAAGCTGGATACAGCTTTCACATGTCTTCGTTTGGAGAAATACATTAGTATAGAAATACATTCTTACGATTATAATTTTTGCAAGGATTTATGCTTGGGGGGGGGGGGGTATCTGCTAATCAAAATAAGAGTCTTAAATGTGTAATAGTCTTTATCAGCTATTATATGTCCTTGGGCAAAGCACAAGTCCAAAAGTGCATAAAAAACTTAATTGCACACTGCATAGTAGAGAATCCGTCCTTTTTTAACGAGTGGCAACTGTTTATGTTCATGTTGTGAAAACTACAAATCATAACAGATCTTCAAAGTTACCTCTGCATGCGTGTGACAAATGAAACTCGGAGAGGATAGAAAATAACAAAATGAAAAATAAAATCAAAAAAGGGTGAAAAAACGAGGATTTTGTCACCCAGTGGCGAACCATGAAGACGAAGAAATAAGCAAATGTTTCGACAAGGACTTCCGCCAATTCGTCCTCAGTGCTAAACAAAAAAGAAAGAAAAGAAAAAAGAAACCAACGAAAATCGAACCTTTTGAAGTTTGCTTGACAACAACAGAACAAAAACTTAATAAGAACCAGGTTGGAATCAATGAAAAAGAAATTTACCAAGATGATTGAGCAATAATCCTTTGTTTTGATATAGCTTTAGCAGGTCTAGAAATTCGGTCTTCATTTGATGTGCAAATAGGTTCTCTCAAGTTAGACCGGGCGAAAATATTGATTGAGTCCTTCAAAATTAAGTTTTTATAAATTGGGCTTAATGAAATATCTCCAGTGTCTCTATTTATTGCTAAATTTTGGTTTATGTGTTTTTTTTATCTCAATTACCTCTTTAAAAGATTGTGGTAGGCCAGTTACAGTAGATATTAAGGTTGCCTCGTCAAAAAGAACCAGATGGGTCGGATTTTCAAAAATATGCAGGGCTAATGCCGAATCAAAGTTGCCGTTTTTATTTTCCAATCTCAGGGACTTATCTATTGAAATGTTGTGTTTAGGCAAATGTTTACCTAGTTGTTGATGGCTCCTATCAATGTAAAATTTCCCACATGAAGACGGGATTCTGTAGACACCAGTATCCAGTACAGGGTCAGTTTTATCTATTCCTGAGTTTAAAAAATGTTCAACTTTTTGTTCAGCTTTGAAAGAAACAGAAGGATTATGTTTTTTTTTTATTTTTTCCAAGTTTATCCCTAAGTTTTGGGATGTATGGTAAAGTAATGGAAGTTTTTTTCTCAATGGCCGGGGTAACTGAATCAAGGGGGACGGGGTCTCTATTTTCTTGTTTTATCTTTTTTAATCGACTATCTATGATATTTTCAATAAGTTTTATTGGTAATAAATTATATAACCATTGCAGAGTAGAATATCTTTGATATAGTTTAATTCAGAATCTATATAATTACGATAATGACAACTTTGATTTGGCATTGACCCTGCATATTTTTGAAAATCCGACCCATCTGGTTCTTTTTAACGAGGCAATCTTAATACCTACTATAAATGGCCTACCACAATCTTTTAAATAGATAATTGAGATAAAAAAATACATAACCGAAATTTTGCAATAAATAGAGACACTGGAGATATTTCATTAAGCCCAATTTATAACAGTTTAATTTTGAGGGACTCAATAAATATTTTCGCCCGATCTAACTTGAGAGAACCTGTTTGCACATCAAATGAAGGCCGAATTTGTAGACCAGCTAAAGCTATAGCAAAACAAAGTTACTGCTCAATCATCTTGGTAAATTTCTTTTTCATTGATTCCATCCTGGTTCTTATTTAGTTTTTGTTCTGTCGTTGTCAAGCAAACTTCGAAAGGTTCGATTTTCATTGATTTCTTTTATTTCTTTTTTGTTTAGCACTGAGGACGACTTGGTGGAGGTCCTTGTCGAAATATTTGCTTATTTATTCGTCTTCATGGTTCGCCACTGGCTGACAAAATCGTCGTTTTTTCACCCTGTTTTTATTTTACTTATCATTTTGTTATTTTCTTTCCTCTCTGAGTGTAATTTGTCATGCATAGCTAGTTTGGTCTTTGAATGTATTTATTGTATGTGTTTACTTTTGACTGTTGAAAACTGACAGATATATTTGAACACTAGTTGGAGCAGTTTGAAGTCATGTGCCATCAAACCTACAGTTTGAAAAAAAAATCATTTTTTGATAGATATACAAAATTAGGCCATTTCTAAAATAATAACGTTAAGAAAAGTCAAAATAGCGGAGTACTAGATAACCAGAGTCACGATCAAATAAAAATTTGTGCCATGAGTGAGTCAAAGGACTGGAAGATCTGCATCTACCTAGTTGAAACAAATGGATGCTGAGTCTTTCATCCTAGAGAGATGAAGAATCCATTCTTTATTCGCCCGCAGGCATAACACGTTCAGCAAGCCTTTAGAAGAAAGCTTCTACCTCCAACACCAGAAAATACTTATAAATACGACCCATGAAGAATTTTACGACCAATTTCCATCCACGTAGGCTGATGGGTAATACAAACCCGTTTTGGTTACACGCTAGACAATAAAAGGGTCAGCACTAGCCAAATCAATAACTTATGTTCCAGACTCAGTCTCACATCCTGATATGTGAGTCGTGTTGGACCCACCATGAATGTGTACAGCCAGTCACATTCAGAAGGGGATAGTAGTTGTTGAATGAATTTGTAAAGAATACATTGACTTTTGCTTTATATCATTCAAAAAAACTTTTTGCACAAAGAAGTTTTTCAAAAAAAAAGTAAAGAACTCTACTAACCCAAAATTGAACAAAAACAGAATCAATTAATTTACCAAGCATACCACTACCACAAATCAGTATCAATAAACAAATGAAACCCGAAACAAACAGAAATTAAAATAAGTCAAACGCTAAACGAGCAGAAATTAATCTGAGTAGGGTTCTAAACCCTATGCTTTCTAAAAGCCAGAATATAATTTGGTACTTTACTGAAAAAAATTCAAATGAATTTACTGAAAAAAAAATTTGAATTTTCAGTTTAATATACATATGCTGTTATTTATTCCTTAAAATCTTAATTAATTTTTGATTTCTCAAAGTTATAAAAGTGAAAACATTAAAAAAAAATTCAGTAAAGTGCAAATTTTATTCTGGCTTTCAGAAAGCATAGAGTTTTGAACCTGATCTCAGATTAATTTCTGCTCGTTTTGAGTTTGAATCATTTTAATATCTATTTGTTTTGGGTTTCATTTACTTATTGATACTGATTTGTTGTAGTTGAATGCTTGGTAAATTATTTGATTCTATTTTTGGTTTAATGGAGTTCTTTACCTTTTTTTGAAACACCTATTTTGTGCAAAAAGTTTTTTTTGATTAATCAATTGGAAAGACAAAGGATAATAAAATTAGATACAAGGGAACAGATGGAAAACATAAATACAAATTCGATTTGCCCTCAGAAAAGTATCAAAACATTAATTTAAGGCAATTTAATTTGGGTTTTCTGCAATTTCATTTGGGTCCATTGTAATTTCATTCGATAGATTTTAAAACATTGTTTTCAGGTTAGGCCCTTGGCCTTTGCTTTACGGCTAAAGACGATTATTTAACATGCTGAGGTTTATTCACCCAATTTCACAGGGTTCAAGGCAAAAGAAATCATCTACGAACTTCAAAAACGGAATCAAAAATCATTGAAGAAGAATTTAATCCTCGGGACTAAGCCTGTTAGAAGCAACGCTCTAACGTCTACAGAAAAAAACAATCGTCTATCACTCGTTTACCTCTGCCGAGTTGGAGTATCCTTTTGATCGTTTCGAGCTGAATCAGATAATTAAAATTACAACAAGACTGACTTGACAGACAAGCCAGGAATATACTAATGCGTTCTGACAATAGGTGCCAAATGCCCCACAGAACAAAGAGCAAGGGTGAATATTTTGTTGGATGACAATTTGTCTTCTAACTTTTTTGCTAGAGTGTTGAAAGTTTGCAAAGAAGACAAAATTCAATTTGAATGCGCGACATCAAACACCACAGACATACTACCAGCACTTGACGTTGTTTTTCTTGCCCCAATGAAAATATCTCCTGGACAATTTAGAGTAAAATGGGAATGTAAATCTAAACAATGACTTTGCCAATTGCTTCTCCCGCTCCAGTTATCCGAAAACACCCGTTTACAGCCCAACTAACTCCACAAGAAGTTGTGTACGATATTAGCAAAATTTCAAACAACTCTTGATAACGGGTTATAAACAAGGAGCGACTCGTGCTAATAGTAACTGAAACTCTATAATATGCAGGTTTAAAAACAATAAATCATCCAAAAAATCAGTTTTAATGTTGGTTCTAAATGAGCCTTATTTAAATTACAAAGGGTCTCTTAACCTTACAGCAGGCTATTCGGTCATTACTCTAGGCTCGCATGATCAGTTTGCATGATCATACATATATGTATCGTTTTCTTTGAATATAAAGAAAAGGCTGATAACCCTTGAATATGTTAGCATAAACATTACGATATAGCTTTTACTGCGCCCATTTTGACTCTTAAATCGCTTTTGACTCTTAAAAGCTGGACTAGAACTTCCAATTTCCAATCAAATGAGCCCTCTCTGAAGTTTATACGAGAATCCCTTCCTGCCCCTGGGCCCTGGGGTGAAATTTTTCGGATGTATTTGGGGGGAAAAGGGCGTGAGGGAGGGGCTATTTGCCCATCGATCACTTTTGACTCTTTAAAACTGAACTAGAACTTTTAATTTCCGATCAAATGAGCCCTCTCTGAGGTTTATACGCGAATTCCTTCCAAAACAGCTATATATGCCCCCCGGGTATAACTTATGATTAATTAGTATATTTAATTATTATAAATAATGATTAATTAGTTATAAAACGAATTATATTACAATTATTATGTTTGTACAACTTGTGTCGACCCCGGAGTTTTCGTTATCTGACCTTCGAACTTTTTTTTTTTAGCAAAATGGATACCTCAAAATTTTTATCTGATGTATTTTGTGGAAAAAGGGCGTGGGGGGTTAGTTGCCCTTTGATCACTTTTGACTCTTAAAAGCTGGACTTCCAATTTCCAATCAAATGTTTTAAATTACAGTTTAGAATTACCCACCAAAAATCAGGCGGCTCAGAAGTTTATAGAAAATTTTCTGAAAAGGAGGAAAAAAAACACCAAAATTGGTGTGAACTTGATAAAATTACACCATCAAATTCATCATATCAGAGAGTCCTATTGAAGTGATTTAAGAAAAGAAACGATTTATTCATCATGAAATAAACATACAGCATTACACTTTACTGCTCCCCAAAGGCTCTTTGGCCTTTAAAGAAGGGGAAAGACAAACCAGCCACTAATTCAGAGAATAAAAATTAATCACTTACTTACAGAGAGAAGAGTAAAAAAAAAAAAAAATAATAAATACAAATAAAATAAATCTATAGAAAACAAAATCTAAATACATTGCGTAGACTAAATAAATTAAGTAGATTAAATGGACTCTAATAAATAAAATATAGAAAAAGAATAAATCGATTAAAAAGCTTCTAATATGCCAACACATTTTTAACGAATTTTTGAACAAACGGAAACAGTGGCTCCTTCGAGCCGATTCACGCAGCTTATTCCATGCAATATGACTCATCTTTAGAGGATTGGAATCTGACCTTGTACAAAATGTTGTATAATTTTAGAGAATGATGGGATTTAATATCCAAATGCTTTGAATTTCTGCTATTTACCTCAAATATTTATCCCCCTCCCCGAGCTTGGGATGGCCTATGTCCCCACCCACCCTTCTACATTTTCAATTTTATCAAATTCATTTAGTTTTAACGGGTAATTTCAATATCATATTTCTCAATATTTTCACTTCGATTAGTTTAGTCAATATAAAGTAAATTTTCGTGAAAATAGGTAACTATGAGATGTACGAACGTGTAGCTAACAACTAACTTAGCCGGAAGGGAAAGCTACTTGAATGCCCCTATGACTTGTAATTCCAGAATCTACGAAATTTTTGTATGCTCCTATGCCCCCCCCCCTACTCTATAATCGGAACTACTTGAATAGGCCATGGGGCTTATAGTTGCAAAATTTTGGAGTTGCAACTTTCAAGTCTTTTGTGATCGTTTAAACAGGTAGCCTGGCCTCTTTTGTCTTAAAATGTGTCAAATTTATATTTGCTAATAACTTTTGATGGAAGGCTTAAAATTAATGAATATTTCTTATTTAAATAAAGCATAAAAAAGATATTGCCATTGTGCATAATGTAATCAAAAGCTTGTTTTATAGAGGCTCGAATCTATTGACAAATATCGCTTTAGAAATTTACTCTACGCGACTCATCTTCAATGTTGAATTTTGACGGCAATTTGTCAGTGAGTGACTTTTTATATTTTTTTAAGAGATTTGTCCAACAGCAGATAAAATTATTTCATGTGCCTATAATTTTTTCGTGCCTTTAGATAGGTCGTGACATTCATTTTTATGACTGAAATTGCAATTGGACTTTACTATTCACGTAATGATTACATGAGAGCTGAAGATTTTTAATTTAATTTTTAAACAGCACATGTCTTGGAACTGTCGTTGTTAACTAAAAACCATTTCCGCAGTATTTTTTTTGTTTTCTAAGATTCATATTAAGTTGTATTTTTAAACGTAGTCCTAAAATCACATTTTTTTCGGGGCAAAAGAAATTGGGGAAAATGCCCAGCCTGATAATAAGGCAATAAAGAAATAAAGATGGGCGAAATGTAGGCCAGATGAGACGAAAATATTGGGAAGGACCACAACAAATAATAAGATAATCATAGGCAGCGCATTAGCGCTGCCTAAACAAAAAACGATCTTGACAGTAGTATTCCCTCCATTAATTCAAGCACATGCCCTCCCTTTTCCCATAGGATTTCAAGCACACGCCCTCTGATGTCGCGACTTTCCTGGCAAAATTCGCACCCCAGGCAAGATTCCCGCCCTGGCAAGATTTGGTATGTCCTGGCAAGATTTCTGCCCTGGCAAGATTTGGCATGTCCAGAAAGGACTTGGCGTGTCCAGGCAAGATTCCCGCCCTGGCAAGATTTGACATTTCCAGGCAGGATTTGTATATCCAGGTAAGATTCCCGCCCTGGCAAGATTTGGCATGTCCAGGCAAGATTCTCGCCCTGGCAAGACGTGGTATGTCCAGGCAAGATTTGGTATGTCCAGGCGAGATCCCTAGGTGTTTCAATTACTTGTAATGTGGTCAGGATAATAGAAAATTTTTAATAAATGGAACCCCTCGCACCTTCACAACAAATTCACCAGTTCTATTAAAAGTAACACACTTGGCAAGACTCCATGATACACCCCTCTGGAATTCAATGAGATCACACGACTTACCCCGTCTCAAACGGTCAGGTGTATTATGCTTGACGCAATTTTATGTAGCCCTGTCACAGGAACCCAGGGGGGAACGTTTCTACGACAACGTTTTTTATAAAATCTTAAATACCCCAGGGCATAACTTACAGCCCTTTGCTGAAGGTTGATGGGGATGTCATCCTCAGAAATAATTTCCGGACTTTTCATCTACGTTGAAAAAACTGGCTATCTCAAAATGTTTATTGGATGTTTTAGGGGTAATGGTGGGCGTGGGAGAGGTGTTAGTTTTCTTCCAATCACTTTTGACTATCAAAAAGAGCACTAGCCCTTCGAAGTTTTCGAAGTTTCTACTACAGCGCTTTATGAAAACCTTATATGCCCCCAGGACATAACTTAAAACCCTTGCCCTGAAGGTTGGGGGTGGGGGGGTGGGGGTTATTCATCCTCAAAGACTTAATTTCCAGAACCTTTATCTACGTTGAACAAAATGGTTATCTCATAATTTTGATTGGAGGTGTTTGGGGAAATAAAGAGCTTGAGAGAGGGGTTAGTTGCCCTTCAATCACTTTTGACTAGTAAAAAAGGCACTAGCCCTTCCCCGGAGAGGTCTGAGGGGGTTAATCATCCTCAAAATCATAATTTTGTTCAACTACGTTGAAAAAAACGGGGAAAAATATAAAAATTTTAATTGAATATGTTTGAGGAAATGGTGGGCGTGAAAATGAGTTTAGTTGCTCTCCATTTACTTTCGACAATTAGAAAGAGCACTGACCCTTTTAATTTCCAATCAAATGAGCCTTTTTTCGAAGTTTCTATGATAACACTTTATATAAAACCTTATAAGCCCCCAGGGTGTAACTTACAAACCTTGCCCTGAGTGCTCTAAGGGGATTGTTATCCTAAAATACCTAATTTCAAGAATTTTTAACTACGTTGAACAAAATGAATATCTCACAATTTTGATTGGATATGTTTGGGGAAATGGTGGATGTAGGAGGGGTGTTAGTTTTCCTCGAATCACTGTTGACTATTAAATAGGGCATTAGCCCTTCGATGTTTTCGAAGGTTCTACTACCGCGCTTTATAAAAATCTTATATTCCCCCAGGGCATAACTTACAACCCTTGCCCTGGAGGTTGTGGGTGGGTTGGGGGGAGGGGTTATTCATCCTCAAAGACATAAATTCCAGACTTTTCATCCACGCTGAACATAATGGCTATCTACAAATTTTGATTGGATGTGTTTGGGGAAATGATGGGCGTGAGAGGAGGGTTAGTTGCCCTTCAATCACTTTCGACTAGTGAAAAGGGCTTTAGCCCTTTCCATTACCAATCAAATGAGCCCTTTTTGAAGTCTACGAAAACGATTTCTATAAGAACCTTATATGCCCCCAAGGCATAACTTACGATCCTTCCCCTGAGAGGTCTGACGGGGTTTGTCACCCTCAAAATCATAATTTTGTTCAACTACGTTGAACAAAATGGAGCAAAATCTAAAAATTTTAATTGAATATGTTTGGGGAAATGGTGGGCGTGAAAATGGGTTTAATTGCTCTATATTTACTTTCGACTATAAGAAAGGGCACTAACCCTTTCAATTTCCAATCAAATGATCCCTTTTTCGAAGTTTCTATGATAACACTTTATATAAAAACCTTATAAGCCCCCAGGGTGTTACAAAACTTGCCCTGAAGGCTCTAAAGGGATTGTCATTCTAAGAGACCTAAATTCCAGAATTTTTAACTACGTTGAACAAAATGAATATCTCAAAATTTTGATTGGATGTGTTTGGGGAAATGGTGGGTGTGGGAGGGGAGTTAGTTCTCCTCCAATCACTTTTGACTATTAAAAAGGGCACTAGCGCTTCGAAGTTTTCAAAGTTTCTACTACAGCACTTTATAAAAACCTTATATGACTCCAAGGCATAACTTACAACCCTTGCCCTGAAGGTCGTGGGTGGGGTGGGGGGGGGGTTCTTCATCCTCAAAGACATAATTTCCAGAACTTTCATCTACGTCGAACAAAATGGCTATCTCAAAATTTTGATTGGATGTGTTTGGGGAAATGATGGGCTTGAGAGGGGGTTAGTTGCCCTTCAATCACTTTCGACTAGTAAAAAGGGCACTAGCCCTTTCAATTACCAATCGAATGAGCCCTTTTTGAAGTCTCTGTGAAAACGATTTCTATAAAAACTTTATATGCCCCCCAGGCATAACTTACGATCCTTCCCATGAGAGGTCTGAAGGGGTTTGTCATCCTCAAAATCATAATTTTGTTCAACTACGGTGAACAAAATGGAGCAAAATCTAAATATTTTCATTGAATGTGTTTGGGGAAATGGTGGGTGTGAAAATGGGTTTAATTGCTCTCCATTTACTTTCGACTATTAAAAAGAGCACTAACCCTTTCAATTTCCAATCAAATGAACCCGTTTTCGAAGTATCTATGATAACACTTTATATAAAAACCTTATAACCCAGGGTGTAACTTACAAACCTTGCCCTGAGGGGATCGTCATCCTAAAAGACCTAATTTCCAGTATTTTTAAGTACGTTGAACAAAATGAATATATGAAAATTTGATTGGATGTGTTTGGGGAAATGGTGGGTGTGGGAGGGGTGTTAGTTTTCCTCCAATCACTTTTGACTTTTAAAAGGGGCACTAGCGCTTCGAAGTTTCTACTACAGCGCTTTATTAAAACCTTATATGCCCCCAGCATATAACTTACAACCCTTGCCCTGAAGGTTGTGGGTGGGGTGGGGGGGGGGGTTGTTCATCCTCAAAGACCTAATTTACAGACATTTCATCTACGTTGAACAAAATGGCTATCTCAAAATTGTGACTGGATGTCTTTGGGGAAATGGTGAGCCTGAGTGGGGGGCTACTTGCCCTCCAATCACTTTCGACTATTAAAAAGGGCACTAGCACTTTCCATTACCAATCGAATGAGCCCTTTTTGAAGTCTGTACTAAAATGATTTCTATAAAACCCTCTTATGCCCCCAGAGCATAACTTACGATCCTTCCCCTGAGAGGTTTGAGGGGGTTTGTCATCCTCAAAATCATAATTTTGTTCAACTACGTAGAACAAAATGGAGCAAAATCTAAAAATTTTAATTGAATGTGTTTAGGGAAATGTTGGGCGTGAAAATGGGTTTAGTTGCTCTCCATTTATTTTCGACTATTAAAAAGAGCACTAACCCTTTCAATTTTCAATCAAATGAACCCTTTTTCGAAGTTTCTATGATAACACTTTATATGAAAATCTTATAAGTCCCCAGGGTGTAACTTACAAACCTTGCCCTGAGGGAAATGCTGGGGGTGAGAGGGGGTTTAATTGCCCTTCAATTACTTTCAACCATTATTAAAAAGGGCACTAGCCCTTTCAATTTTCAATCGAATGATTCTCTTTTGAAGTTTTACGACAATGCTTTCTCTAAGGAACTCATATGCCCCCAGGGCATAACATACAACCTTTTCCCTGAGGGCTGTGGGTAGTTGTCAACCTCATAGACATAATTTCCAGAACTTTCAACTACGTTGAAAAAATGGCTATCTAGAAATTTTGATTGTATGTGTTTGGGGAAATTGTGGGCGTGAGAGGGGTTTAGCTGCCCTCCAATTACTTTCGACTATTAAAAAGGCCACTTGCAATTTCAATTTCATATGGAATGAACCCTTTTGAAAGTTCTACAACAACGCTTTCTATAAAAAACCTTATATGCCCCCGAGGCATAACTTACGACCCTTGCCCTGAGGGCTGTGGGGAGGGGGGAGGTGGTCATCCTTAAAGACCTTATTTCCAAAACTTTCAACTATGTTGAACAAAATGGCTATCTAGAAATTTCGATAGTATGTGTTTGGAGAAAAAGTAGGCGTGAGAGGGGGATTAGCTGCCCTCCAATCACTTTCGACAATTAAAAATGGCACTAGTCTTTAGAATTTCCAATCGAATGCACCCTTTTTCAAGTTTCTACGACAAACCTTTAAATAAAAACTTTTTATGCCCCCTGGGTATAACTTATAGCCCTTGCCCTGAGGGGGTTAGCCCTTTGCTTTATCCCTTTCAAATAAGGGACTAGTCCTTTGAATTTACAATCGAATGAGGCTTTTTTGGAGTTTCTACGATAAAATTTGCTTTAAAAATCTTATATGCCCCCAGGGCATAACTTAACACCCTTACCCTGAAGATTATAGGGGAGTGTCCTCCTCAAAAACATGATTTCTAACCGGAAATCAACAACGCTGAACAAAATGGCTATCTCAAAATTTTCATTGGATGTGTTTGGGGAAAAGGTGGGTGTGAGAGGAGGGCTAGTTACCCCCCTCATCACTTTCGGCAATTTAAAAGGGCACTAGCCCTTTCAATTTTCAATCGAACGAGCCGTTTTTTGAAGTTTCTACGACAACGCTTTCTTTTAAAAGCTTATATGCCCCCAGGGGATAACTCACAACCCTTGCCCTTAGGGCTGTTGGGGAGTGTCCTCCTCAAAAACATAATTTCTATCTGGAAATCAACTATGCTGAACAAAATGGCTATCTCAAAATTTTGATTGGATGGGTTTGAGGAAACGATGGACGTGGAAGGGGTGTTAGTTGCCTTCCAATCGAAATAATATTTCGACTATTAAAAAGGGCAAAAGCCACTCCAATTTCCAATCGAATGAGCCCTTTTCGAAGTTTCTACGACAATCCCTTCGATACGAAGTGCCCTGGTCCAAGACCAAAAAAAATAAAAAATACAGCACGATTGCGCTGCCTATGATTGTTCAAGTGGTGGGACAAAAAATTCTTTTTCTTACCATGACTTATCTAGTCCAGTTTTTTTATTTTCAAAGAATGTCCACCTTTGTTTCTTTTAATTGTTCAGGTGGTAGGACAAAAGTTTCTTCTTTTGCCTCGGCTTGTCTTTTGTCATTATAACACATCATAGAACCTTTGTCTCTTTCAATTGTCAGGTGGAGGGACAAAAACTTCTTTTTTCCATCGGTATATAATATATATATATATATATATATATATATATATATATATATATATATATATATATATATATATATATATATATATATATATATATATATATATATATATATATATATATATATATATATATATATATGTATATATATATTGTATATATATATATATATATATATATATATATATATATATATATATATATATATATATATTTTTTTTTTTTTATATATATATATATATATATATATATATATATATATATATATATATATATATATATATATATATATATATATATATACGCCAGAAAGATATTATCCCTATTTATGCTGAGTCTGTTGTGAAAAACAATAAAAAACTAAAATCTAAGTCTGTTGATTTGGATGGAATTTGTGTTGAACATTTAAAAATCGATTCTCCCGAGTTGATTAGTCATCTGCAACTACTTTTTCAGATGTGTGTTAGTAGCTCACTAGTGCCTGATTCTTTCCTGTGTGGTACTGTTACCTCTGTTCTGAAGCGAGGGAAGGATCCGCTTAATTGTGGATCCTACCGCCCTATCACTGTAGCGTGTAATTTAAGCAAACTATTTGAATATGTACTGCTCCCATTTATTCAAGATAAGGTGGATTATGACGCAAATCAGTTTGGTTTTAAGTCGCGTATAGGATGCCAGTATGCCCACCGTATACTTGTAAAGGTGTTACAAGAAGGACAACGTTGAAAAATGGATGTTCACATTTGTGTGTTAGACCTATCTAAACCTTTCAACACTGTTTGTCACTCTCAGGTATTTTTTTCTCTGGCACGTTTGGATATGACTAATTTAGTTATTTGTGTACTTTGGTTTTGGTACCAAAATTCATTTATTCAGTTGAGGCAAGGTTCCCGGGCCTTTGGCAAAATCCCAGTTAGATCTGGGGTCCGTCAGGGTAGTGTGCTTTAGTAGTAACCATCATTTGAATTTGCTGGCCCCTCCGTACCAAACAGGTTTTTCTGGTAGGTATTCTATTCTACAGGTCATTACACCTTTGCCAAGAGATTTACGCAATACCAGTCCTATAACTAATACTTCTACGACGCTGATTAAGGACAAGTTTTTCTGACGTACAGACAGGTTTTTTTTTTGTTTACCATTTGCAAAAAAGGAGTAATTATGATAAACCTGAATTTTAAAACCAGCGCGTACTTTACGTTCCTTCCTATGCTATTGTGGGTCTTTACGTTGATTAAGGACAAGTTTTTCTGACACAATTTACAGACCAGATTTCTAGTTCATATATTTTTGATAACTTGATAGGTGATTTGAATAAAAGGAATTCAAATATTTTATCTATGAAATAGAAGTTAACTCAATTTTCGAAAAAGTACTCCATTTTCACTACTGTGATCTGATTGAATTGTCGCCGACAATAAAGATTTAATCTCTGCTAAGCCTATTGTTATTGCGAAAGGGTTACTCAATTTACTTCTTAGTGTTAAATGACAAATTTCCAAATACGATCATTTTGAACAGCAGACAAAAAAAATTGGTTTGTTCCCTCATTTCTGTAGGGCAGGAGATAACTTAATTTACTTAGACAATGAACGATATTAATTAGTGATTGATTGTATCAGTGGAGAAAAAAAGGATTAAACTGATTAACAGTTAAGGTAACCCCAAAGGAGCTGTTAACTGAGGTAATTTGCTATAAATTTGAAAAATACCTAACGACGAATCGGAAATGGTTGATTAAAATTTGCAAAAAAAGGGGTAATGGGATTTGCGAATTGGAGGAGATGGGGTGGTTATGCACTGTATAATACACAAGTGATGTTTTGGAGAGTATTGTCAATTTAAATAGGATCTTACGTTCCCTGGGAGGTTTAGTTAAATTGGGTTGAGTTGCACGAAGGTTCAGTAGTGCGAGAGTTCAGTAGCACGGGGTTTCAGTTGTACAGGGTTTCGGTTATACAGGAGTTCAGTTACATGGAGGGATTCAGTTGAACGAGGGGGAGTTTGCGATTTTGGAGGAGATGGAGTGATAGTGTACTGTATAATACACAAGTAATGTTCTGGAGAGTATTGTCAATTTAAAATAGTTTAGAAATAAAAAAAAAATTAACAATAAATGGCTGAAAAGTGTTTTGAGGGAGATGGACTGCATGGAGGGTTGAGATGCACGAGAGTTCAGTTAAAGGGGGGGGGGGTACAGTTACAACGTTTGATTAACATTTGCAAAAAAAGGAGTAATGGGATTTGCGAATTGGAGGAGATGGGCTAGTTATGCACTGTATAATACACAAGTGATGTTTTGGAGAGTTAGGGGACGTGTGTGTCTCTTTGGGCTATGTGTGTCTCTTTGGGGCGTTTGAATCTTTTGGTCTGTATTTGTATGTCTGGGCGTTTTTTTTTGTATCTTACGGCTGGGTGTATCTCTTTATCCGTTGTGTGTGTCTATTTGGGCTGTGTGTGCCTCTTTATGCTGTGTGTCTCTTTGAGCAGTTTGAATTTTTTTGGTCTGTGTGTGTGTCTCTTTTAGCTTTTTGTGTCGTTTTGAGCTTTGTGTGTCTCTGTTGGATGTGTGCGTCTCTTTGGGCCGTGTGCATCTCTTTGAGCTGTATGTGTCTCTTTGGACTGTTTGAATCATTTTGGTCTGTGTGTCTTTATTTTGGCTGTTTGTGTCTCTTAGGGCTCGTGTGTGTCTCTTTGGAGCTATGTGTGTCTCTTTGGGGCGTTTGAATCTTTTGGTCTGTATGTGTCTGTATGGGCTATGGGCGTTTTCTTTGTCTTTGGGCTGTGTGTGTGTGTCTTTTGGGTTTGTGTGTCTATTAGGACTGTGTGTATGTATCTTTAGCCTGTGGGTGTCTCTTTTGGCAGTGTGTGTCTCTTTGATTGTGTGTCTCTTTGGGCAGTTTGAATCTTTATGGTCTGTGTGTGCCTCTTTTGGCTGTTTGTGTCGTTTTGGGCTTTGCGTCTCTCTTTGGTCTGTATGTGTCTCTTTGGGCTGTTTGAGTCTTTTAGGTCTGTGTTTATCTCTTTGGGTTGTGTTTCTCTTTGGCCTGTCTGTGTCTCTTTGAGCTCTTTGTGTCTCTTGAGACTGTGTGTTTCTCTTTGGCCTGTCTGTGTCTCTTTGGGCTGTTTGAGTTTTTTTTGGTCTGTTTGTGTGTCTCTTTGGGCTGTTTGAGTCTTTATGATGTGTGTTTGTAACTTTGTGCTCTTTGCGTCTATATGGGCCTTGTGATTGTATTTGTGCTTTGTGAGTCTCTATGGGCTTTTTTTCTCTGTTTACTGTTTGTGTCATTTTGATCTGTTTTTGTCTTTTTGTGCTGTTTGAGTCTTTTTTGGGCTGTGTTTGTCTCTTTGGGCTTCTGTCTATTTGGGCTGTTTGTGTTTCTTTGGGCTATGTGTGTCTCTTCGGTCTGTGTGTATGTCTCTTTAGCCTGTGTGTGTCTCTTTGGGCTGTGTGTGTCTCTTTAGTCTGTATGTCTCTTTGGTCAGTTTGAATCTTTATGGTCTGTGTGTGCCTTTTTTGGCTGTTTGTGTCTCTTCGGGCTTTGTGTCTCTCTGTTGGATGTATGCGTCTCTTGTCTCTTTGGGCTGTGTCTCTCTTTGAGCTGTTTGAGTCTTTTTGGTCTGTTTGTGTGTCTCTTTGAGCTGTTTGAGTCTGTTTGATCTGTGTTTGTCTCTTTGGGCTGTTTGTGTCTCTTTGGGGTGTGTGTGTTTCTTTGGGCTTTGTGTGTCTCTTTGGGTTGTGTGTCTCGTTGGACTGTTTGAGTCTTTTTGATCTCTTTCTGTCTCTTTGGGCTGTTTGAGTCTTTTTTGGGCTGTGTTTGTCTCTTTGGGCTTCTGTCTCTTTGGGCTGTTTGTGTTTCTTTGGGCTATGTGTGTCTCTTTGGGCTGTTTGAGTCATTTTGGTCTGTGTGTCTTTCTTTTGGCTGTTTGTGTCTCTTAGGGGTCGTTTATGCCTCTTTGGGCTATGCGTGTCTCTTTGGGGCGTTTGAATCTTTTGGTCTGTATGTGTCTTTATGGGCTTTTTTTTGGTCTGTGTGTGTTTCTTTGGGCTTTGTGCGTCTCTTTGGGCTGTGTGTCTAGTTGGACTGTTTGAGTCTTTTTGATCTGTTTGTGTCTCTTTGAGCTGTTTGAGTCTTTTTTGGGCTGTGTTTGTCTCTTTGGGTTTGTGTCTCTTTGGGCTGTTTGTGTTTCTTTGGGCTATGTGTGTCTCTTTGGGCTGTTTGAGTCATTTTGGTCTGTGTGTCTTTCTTTAGGCTGTATGTCTCTTTGGGCAGTTTGAATCTTTTTGGTCTGTTTGTGTTTCTTTGGGCTGTTTTTGTCTCTTAGATGCCATGTGTGTCTCTTTGGGCAATGTGTGTCTCTTTGAAGGATTTGAATCTTTTTGGTATATATGTCTCTGTATGGGCGTTTTTTTTTTAAATTTTATCTGGTGTTTGTTCTCGTTTGTGGGTTTTTTTCAAATAGGAATTTTGTTATTTCTAATTTTCCTTGTTTTTTCTATTTTGGCTGTCTTTGTATATTTATGCTGTATATATCTTTGGGCAGTTTGAATCTTTATGGTCTGTGTGTGTCTCTTTTGGCTGTTTGTCTCGTTTTGGGCTTTGTGTCTCTCTGTTGGATGTGTGCTTCTCTTTGGGCTGTGTACGTCTCTTTGAGCTGTATGTGTCTCTTTGGGCTGTGAGTGTCTCTTTGTGATGTGTGTGTCTCTTTAGGCTGTGTGTGTCTCGTTGGACTGTGTGTCTTTTTGGAGTGTTTGAGTCTTTTTGGTCTTTGTTTGTCTCTTTGGGATGTTTGTGTCTCTCTGGGCTGTGTATGTTTATTTGGGCTTTGTGTGTCTCTTTGGGCTATGTGTCAATACGTTTAAGCAATAAATATCTTTAAGCTTAACCCGTCTTTATTAGACCATAGTGACTCTTGACAGAGTCATAGTGAGAGAGATATCCAAAAAGTTGGGTTGATCTAGGTTCACTTAGAGTGGCACGCCACTCTAAGTGAACCTAGATCAACCCAACTTTTGGATATCTCTCTCACTATGACTCTGTTTGTGTGTCGTGTCTGTGCGTGTCTCGTCTCTATGTGTGTGTGTCATCTCTGTGGGTGTGTTGTCTAAAAAACCAGTCTGGTTGAAAACGTGGAGTTTTTGTACTGCTCACTTTTTGCAATGTGTAGGAACCAGTGGGGAATCCCCGCTCATTTGGAAAGGTGCCAAGGAAAGGCATGCAAATAGCATGTAGTTTCAAAACGTGTTTAGTCACGATTCTTATATGAAGTATCTGTACTGTATATTCAAGAGGTGAAATCAATAAAGAGCTTGTTACTTACTTACAAATACTTTCATAATTTCTTGAATGAAATTTCCGTATTGTGTATCCAAGAGTTGGCTTCAAGAAAGAAATTGTTACTTACTGAGAATTTTTTCATAATTTCTTGAATTAAATTTCTACATCGTGTAGCTAAGTGAAAATTGTTTGTGATAAAGAGAAAAAAGCGTTACTTACTTGCGATGTTTTCATAATTTCTTGAATGAAGTATCTGTACTGTATATCCAAGAGGTGGAATCAATAAAGAGTTTGTTACTTACTTACAAATATTTTCATAATTTCTTGAATGAAATTTCCGTACTGTGCATACAAGAGTTGACTTCAAGAAAGAAATGGTTACTTACTGAGAATTTTTTCATAATTTCTTGAAATTAATTTCTACATCGTTTATCTAACTTGTGAAAACGATAAAGAGTTTGTTACTTACTTAGAATTTTGTCATAATTTCTTGAACGAAATGTCTTTTTGTTCATCCAACAGGTGAATTCAAGAAAGAATTTTCTACTTAGACTGAGAATTTTTTCATAATTTCTTGAATTTAATTTCTACATCGTATATCTAACTCGTGAAAACAATAAAGATTTTGTTAATTACTTATAATTTTGTAATAATTTATTTAATGAAATGTCTTTTTTTTTATTAAAAAATTGAATTAAATAAAGAATTTGCTACTTATTTATAATTTTTTAATAATTTCTTGATTTAAATTCCCGTATTCTGTATCCAAGAGTTGACTTCAAGAAAGAAATTGTTACTTAATAAGAATTGTTTTATAGTTTCTTGAATTAAATTTTTACATCGTGCAGCTAATTGAAAATAAAGAAATTGTTACTTAATGAGAATATTTTCATAGTTTCTTGAATTAAATTTCTACATCGTGTAGCTAAGTGAAAATTGTTTGTGATAAAGAGAAAAAAGTTACTTACTTGCGATTTTTTCATAATTTCTTGAATGAAGTATCTGTACTGTATATCCAAGAGGTGAAATCAATAAAGAGTTTGTCACTTACTTACAAATATTTTCATCATTTCTTGAATGAAATTTCCATATTGTGTATCCAAGAGTTGACTTCGAAATGTCTTTTTGTTTATCCAACAGGTGAATTCAAGAAAGAATTTGCTACTTAGTTACAATGAAATTTCCGTATTGTGTATCCAAGAGTTGACTTCAAGAAAGAAATTGTTACTTACTGCGAATTTTTTCATAATTTCTTGAATTAAATTTCTACACAAGAGTTGACTTCAAGAAGGAAATTGTTACTTGCTGAGAATTTTTTCATAATTTCTTGAATTAAATTTCTACATCGTGTATCTAAGTCATGAAAACAATAAAGAGTTTGTTACTTACTTGGAATTTTGTCATAGTTTCTTGAACGAAATGTCTTTTCTGTTTATCCAGCAGGTGAATTCAAAAAGGAATTTACTACTTACTAACAATTTTTTCATATCCATGAGGTGACTTCATGAAAGAGTTTGTTACTTGCTTAAAATTTTTTCATAACTTCTTAAATGAAATTTCTGCAGTGTGTATCCATGAGGTAACTTCAAGAAAGAGTTTGTTACTTACTTAAAATTTTGTCATAATTTATTGAACGAAATGTCTTTTTGTTTATCCAGCTGGTGAATTCAAGAAAGAATTTGCTATTTACTTACAATTTTTTCATAATTTCATTAATGAAATTTCTGTATTGTGTATCCAAGAGGTGACCTCAAGAAAGAATTTGTTACTTACTTACATTTTTTTCATAGTTTCTTAAATGAAGTTTCTGCATTGTGTATCCAAGATTTGACTTCAGGAAAGAGTTTGTTACTTGCTTACAGTAGAACTATTCTAAAGAATAAAGACGGGTTAATCTTAAGGACATTTATTGCTTAAACGTATTGACACATAGCCCAAAGAGACACACAAAGCCCAAAGAAACATACACAGCCCAAAGAGACACAAACAGCGCAAAGAGACAAACAAAGACCAAAAAGACTCAAACACCCGAGAAAGACACAGTCCAACGAGACACACACCGAATAAAGAGACACACACATCACAAAGAGACACCCACAGCTCAAAAAAACACAAAAAGCTCAAAGAGAAGCACACAGTACAAAAAGACGCACACATCCAACAGAGACACACACTCCCTACAACGACACACACAGCCAAAAGAGACACACACAGACCATAAAGATTCAAACTGCCCAAAGAGACATACAGCCTAAAGAGACACACACAGCCCAAAGAGACACACACAGGCTAAAGATACATACACACAGTCCGAAGATAAAAACAAACCCAAAACACAAACACACACAGCTAAAAGAGAAAAAAAACACGCCCATACAGACACATACATACCAAAAAGATTCAAACCCTCCAAAGAGACACACACATTGCCCAAAGAGACACACATGGCCTCTAAGAGACACAAACAGCCAAAAGAAACATACACAGACCAAAAAGATTCAAACTGCCCAAAGAGACATACAGCCAAAAGAGACACACACAGACCAAAATGACTCAAACAGCCCAAAGAGACACACATAGCCCAAAGAAACACAAACAGCCCAAAGAGACAGAAGCCCAAAGAGCCAAACACAGCCCAAAAAGACACAAACCGCTAAAAGATAAACGAACAGAAAAAAAATACTAAAACAGTCAAACGAGACACACAGCCAACATATACTCAAACAGCCAAAAGAACCACAAAAAGACCAAAAAAACGCCCATCAAGACATATACATAACAAAAGATACAAAAGCCCCAAAGAGACACACATAGCCCAAAGAGGCATACACGACCCCTAAGAGACACAAACAGCCAAAAGAAAGACACACAGACCAAAATGACTCAAACAGCACAAAGAGATAAACAAAGCCAAAATACACACAAACAGCCCAAAGATACACAAGCCCAAAGAGACAAACACAGCCCAAAAAAGACTCAAACAGCCCAAAAGACACAAATAGATCAAAAACACTCAAACAGTCCAACGAGACACACACCCCAAAGAGACACACAAAGAACAAAAAAACTAAAACACCCCAAACAGACACAAACAGACCAAAGACACAAACACAGATCAAAAAGACTCAAACAGCTCAAAGAGACACACAAACAGACGAAAAAGACTCAAACAGCTCAAAGAGATACACAGCCCAAAGAGACAAGAGACGCATACATCCAACAGAGAGACACAAAGCCCGAAGAGACACAAACAGCCAAAAGAGGCACACACAGACCATAAAGATTCAAACTGCCCAAAGAGACATACAGCCTAAAGAGACACACACAACTCAAATAGACAAACACTGGATAAAGATAAATACACACATTTCTAATAGACACACAAAGCCCAAAGACACACACACACAGCCAAAAGACAAAAACACGCCCATACAGACACATACATACCAAAAAGATTCAAACCCTCCAAAGAGACACACATTGCCCAAAGAGACACACATGGCCTCTAAGAGACACAAATAGCCAAAAGAAACACACACAGACCAAAAAACGCCCATACAAACACATACAGACCAAAAGATTCAAACGCCCCAAAGAGACACACATAGCCCAAAGAGGCAAACACGACCCCTAAGAGACACAAACAGACCAAAATGACTCAAACAGCCCAAAGAGACACACATAGCCCAAAGAAACAGCCACAAACAGACAAACAACCAAAAGAAAGACACACAGACCAAAATGACTCAAACAGCCCAAAGAGACAAACATAGCCCAAAGAAACACAACCATCCCAAAGAGACAGAAGCCCAAAGAGACCAACACAGCCCAAAAAAGACTCTAACAGCTCAAAGATACACAAACAGATCAAAAAGACTCAAACAGACCAACGAGACACACAGCCCAAAGAGACGCACAAAGCCCAAAGAAACACACACAGCCCAAAGAGACGCAAACAGCCCAAAGAGACAAACACAGACCAAAAAGACTCAAACAGTCCAAAGAGACACACAAACAGACCAAAAAGACTCAAACAGCCCAAAGAGACACACAGCCCAAAGAGACACACACAGTCTCAAGAGACACAAACACCTCAAAGAGACACAGACAGGCCAAAGAGAAACACAACCCAAAGAGACAAACACAGACCTAAAAGACTCAAACAGCCCAAAGAGACACATACAGACCAAAGAGAGACGCAAAGCCCAAAACGACACAAACAGCCAAAAGAGGCACACACAGACCATAAAGATTCAAACTGCCCAAAGAGATATACAGCCTAAAGAGACACAGACAGCCCAAAGAGACACACACAGGCTAAAGAGACATACACACAGTCCAAGAAGCCAAGAGACACACACAAGCCCAAAGAGACACACATAGCCAACAGCATCAGCCAAAGAGACAAAAGAAACACAGCCCATACAGACATACCAAACAGAGACACACAAAAGCTCAAAACAGAAACAAAAAGCTAAAAGAGAGACACACACAGACCAAAAAAATTCAAAACTGCTTAAAGAGACACACAGCCTAAAGAGGCACACACAGCCCAAAGAGACACACACACACAGGCTAAAGAGATACACACAGCCCGAAGAGACAAAAAAAACGCCCATACAGACACATACAGACAAAAAGATTCAAACGCCACAAAGAGACACACATAGCCCAAAGAGACACACACGTCCTCTAACTCTCCAAAACATCACTTGTGTATTATACAGTGCATAACTAGCCCATCTCCTCCAATTCGCAAATCCCATTACTCCTTTTTTTTGCAAATGTTAATCAAACGTTGTAACTGTACCCCCCCCCCCACTTTAACTGAACTCTCGTGCATCTCAACCCTCCATGCAGTCCATCTCCCTCAAAACACTTTTCAGCCATTTCTTGTTAACTTTTTTTTATTTCTAAACTATTTAAAAGTGACAATACTCTCCAGAACATTACTTGTGTATTATACAGTACACTATCACTCCATCTCCTCCAAAATCGCAAATTCCCCCTAGTTCAACTAAATCCCTCCATGTAACTGAGCCCCTGTATAACCGAAACCCTGTACAACTGAACCCCCGTGCTACTGAACTCTCGTACTACTGAACCTTCGTGCAACTCAACCCAATTTAACTAAACCCCCCGGGGAACGTTAGATCCTATTTAAATTGACAATACTCTCCAAAAAATCACTTGTGTATTATACAGTGCATAACCACCCAATCTCCTCCAATTCGCAAATCCCATTACCCCTTTTTTTGCAAATGTTAATCAACCATTTCCGATTCGTCGTTAGGTATTTTTCAAATTTATACCAAATTACCTCAGTTAACAGCTCCTTTG
Organism: Artemia sp. Qi Xiang Cuo; assembly: GCF_049724085.1. NCBI lineage: Eukaryota > Metazoa > Arthropoda > Branchiopoda > Anostraca > Artemiidae > Artemia > Artemia sp. Qi Xiang Cuo. The sequence continues at coordinate 66,557,222 of NC_142803.1, read as the reverse complement.
GGGTTACCTTAACTGTTAATCAGTTTAATCCTTTTTTTCTCCACTGATACAATCAATCACTAATTAGTATCGTTCATTGTCTAAGTAAATTAAGTTATCTCCTGCCATACAGAAATGAGGGAACAAACACAATTTTTTTTGTCTGCTTTTCAAAATGATCGTATTTGGAAATCTGTCATTTAACACTAAGAAGTAAATTGAGTAACCCTTTCGCAATAACAATAGGCTTAGCAGCGATTAAATCTCATTGTCGGCGACACTTCAATCAGATCACAGTAGTGAAAATGGAGTACTTTTTAGCACATTGAGTTAGCTTCTATTTCATAGACAAAATATTTGAATTCCTTTTATTCAAATGACCTATCAAGTTATCAAAAAATATATGAACTAGAAATCTGGTCTGTAAATTGTGTCATAAAAACTTGTCCTTAATCAACGTAAAGACCCACAATAGCATAGGAAGGAACGTAAAGTACGCGCTGGTTTTAAAATTCAGGTTTATCATAATTACCCCTTTTTTGCAAATGCTAAACAAAAAAAAACCTGTCTCTACGTCAGAAAAACTTGTCCTTAATCAGCGTCGTAGAAGTATTAGCTCTAGGACTGGTATTGCGTAAATCTCTTGGCAAAGATGTAATGACCTGTAGAATAGAATACCTACCAGAAAAACCTGTTTGGTACGGAGGGGCCATCAAATTCAATAGATGGTTACTACTTGCTTTCACCTCAATTTTTTAAAGCTTGTTTATTGAGTGTTCTTAATATGATACCGCTTTCTTACTCTTCAGGGTTGTCAAACGTCTCCTATATTGCATATGCGCATGATCTTCTGCTTGTTAGCAGGTCAAAGTTTACATAAATGAAGTCTGTGCTACTTGTATCGCGGCTGTATGGGGAAATTGGATTAAGCCTCAACACTGATAAATGCGAATATTTAGTGTTTAATTCAAAATCTTCAGCAACGCTGCTTGATTGCGGCGCATTTTCTGTAAAAAGTGTTGAATCTTTCCGATGGCTTGGGATCAATATTTGCAAATCGCTTACTTTATTTCGTTTCCGGGCATTGAGTGATATTAAAGATAAGCTGAAACTGGGGTACGCCAAAATTGTCCCCAACAGGGGAAGATATAACAGAAAAGCATTGCCTAAATTGTACTCGATTTTTTGTGACCATGCAGTTTTGTTCCCAGCTGGCCTTCACATCCTGTTTCGGCCAGGGGATATTAGCGATATTAGAATTATGTATTTTAGATATTGCAAGTTTTTATTGTATCTACCTCGCAGATACAGTAATAGAAAGATGATGCGGATTTTTGGTGCTCCGGATATTGTAAATTGTTTTGTCAGACAAAGTAGCCGTCTTCAAGAGAACATTTTTGCTACTTTGGGTGTTAACCACCCACTTATCCGGGTAGCCACAGCACATTGAGGTTAGTATTTATTTTTTGTTTTGTTTTTAATTGTATCTTTTTGTTTTTTTTTTTTTTTTTTTTTTTTTGTTTATTTTTCCTCTTTTTTCTCTTTTCTTGTGTTACTCCATTTCATTTTCTGTATAGTGGGTCAAAAATAAATTATTATTATATATATATATATATATATATATATATATATATATATATATATATATATATATATATATATATATATATATATATATATATATATATATATATATATATATATATATATATATATATATACACTACACATATATATATATATATCACACTATACATATATATCATACATATATATATCGTATCGTATATATATATATATATATATATATATATATATATATATATATATATATATATATATATATATATATATATATATATATATATATATATATATATATATATATATATATATATATATATATATATATATATATATATATATATATATATATATATATATATATATATATATATATATATATATATATATATATATATATATATATATATATATATATATATATATATATATATATATATATATATATATATATATATATATATATATATATATATATATATATATATATATATATATATATATGTCTGTGTGTGTGTGTGTGTGTGTAATTACTTAATTACTTCGTCTGTAAGTAATTACAGCCAGTCTCAAGTCTAGATAAAGGAGGAGGGTTTTGCGGTGGTTTAGAAATCTGCCCCTGGAAGAAAATTAAAAGATTTATCATATGGGGTGAATCTTTCAAGTTGCACATAACCCCCTGCAATTTCAGCATTGCTACCGGTCACTTCATTTATCAGATTCCATGTTTCTCTTATATTTTCTCATACATCCCACACAATCATCCTGGGGAGCATTGGGTGGCTTAATCGCCATACTTATTATATTTTTTCTCCCATAAAATTCAATTTTAATTGAAAAAACTTCAATCCATATACTCAACATCCCTTTCCTTATAATTCAACCTATTTTTCACAAGAAAACCAGCACCACCACGACCCATCACCACACGATTCTCAAAACGAAGATCATAACCCGGCAATAAATACAGTGAGAGAAGTAGTGAGGGGTCAATCTATTTAGCAACACCCGTATCCCGACAGTCCACAACACCCATATCCCACAATTCAACAACACCCGTATCTTACCATCCTGACGACAGCCAGCAGGTGCATGTTACGTCATGGGTTTTGTTTACTTCCGGTTATTACGTCATAGGATGTGTTTTCTAAACGAAGCATGTTTCAATTACTTGAAAACCTAAATGAGTAGGGGGAAACCTTCAGGGGGTCGGCCAAATAGGGATTTCTTTGGTTGTTACGTTGTAGAATTTGAATTTTACATAACAGGACCTGTAGAGTCCATGACTCAAGTGGGAAAGTCCCGGCTGTAAAAAAATTGATAATGGTCCAACATTTACAGGTGATGGTGACACAATCTTTCGTGAGTCGCTAGATTTGCTTTAGTATTGAAAAAGAGTTCAGTGTGCCAACATCAAGGATGTTATTCTTTAGCAATTGATGCTTTTGCTCTATTGGATATTGAAGGTACTAACAATGGCGACATGAAACTAGAGTGCATAATGTTGCAATAGAAATTACAATGGTTTGGCGACTAACCCCAGAATGGGACGAGATGTTTGTAGGATATGTAATATCATAAAGCAAATTCAAGTAGGAAGAATAGTTGTGCTTTTCAGCAAAGGTGAATATAATGTATATGCAAAGACTACAAAACGGATTAAATGCATTAATTGAGCATATTGAAGACAACGATCTGAATCAATCTAAAAAAAGGAGTGAATTTATTACTAGCGAAAAAGAATCCGTGTTAGTCTACAATCGGTAGTGAGAGCGCTAGGCTTAAATTGAATGGATCTAAGAACCGAAAAATCTAGCGACTTTTGAAAAATGTTTGATTCTAGATGATGAGTTTCCAGAGCTATCTCTTCAAATGAAAATATTTTCTCGTAGAATGCTTAAATATATAATGAGAAATGATTCACCGTCTTTGGACTATTGTATGGAACCTTTACGTCGTGGTCGAGATGCATTTACTCAGTTTATTGATATATTAATTAAACAAAATTATATTGTAGTTATGTTTTTAATCACTGTCTAGACGGTCATTTTGCAAAGCAACAAGAAGTAAGTCGAAAAATCCGGACTAAACAAGTTTTGTGACGTCACTCGATTACTCCTCCTCCTAGAAGATATTCATTTTATTGATTGCAAGTCAGTCTCTTTTCGCAAGTGAGACAGTCAACATAAAAAAGTTTACATATGTCCATTATCGTTTGTATACATTGACACTTTGCTCATTCCCTGAGATATTTACTATTATTAATGCATATAATGAAAAGTGTAGATTATGCAATTCATTTAAATTGCATAGAGGATATGCAGTGCACATTAAAGGTTGTAATTTCTGTCTTAAAAATGTTTGTGACTCACACAGTAGAGGTTTTCTCTGTTCCAGACGCCACTATGATAAATGTGATCAATAGAAAACACTTACCCTGGTATGATTGCGAAGAGCCCTAAACGTGATTTCAGTTTATTTTGAAGAAACTGGTATCATCATGGTTTTAAAATGCTTTGGGAGGAAGAACCTGGTCTACGCTTCAATTGCTAGAATAATAGGAGAGGCTGGTCTCTTTGACATCGCTGTGAAGTTACCGGCTACTATGATTATAAACCTACTGACTTTTATTTGGCTGTTACATAAAGTGATTCTTCATATAAGAATTTTGTGTGCGACATTGCTTTAAATAAGGAAATTGAAACACATGAATTTCATAATATGAATCGAAATAGTATTATTGACTATACGAAGAGACGTAATAAAAATGACGTTACATTATATTTTAGAAAATGTAACCCTGACTTTACATCACAAAATGAATACTTAGTTAATCCAGACAATCTCCACCACTTATTATTAACAATGGTTACCTCTACCTGGAAGATGGAATCTAAAGGACATAGACCTTTGCACATACAAGTTTTATTAATAAACAAATTCACAAACAATTTTTATATATTGCACTCTTAACCCACTGAAATTTATATTATACAGGTAGGAAAGAGTATTTTCAACTAGAAAGTGGTTCAATCTAGGATTGTCACCATAAATGCTAAGAAATTCACTATAAATATATCTGCGACATCGAAAAATAAAATATAATACAACATGAAAACCAAATATTTTTGTAGATAAATCTTGTACTCGCTTCCAATTTTGAATAACAGATTTTCCACTTTGCTCAAGAAGGTTTTTAATTTGAGGCATATAGAAAGCATATGGTGGCCAAGAGGATAAAAAATTCAATATTCTTCGCTGTTTTAAAGATGCATAGCCAATGCCCCGTCCTTACAGTTGAGATGCTACTGTTAATAATGATATTGGTATTATTAACGCTTTGAATATTCTCAAGGAAATCCGAGGGTATGCAATAGGATTTGCATTTTAACATTTAGGGATCCAAATTGAACACATTGATTCGTTTGATTTATGCTCATGGTGCCAAATCTAACAGAACAGTGCCATCAGGGGTAATTTCCATATAGGTTTTAAATTGATTTATCGATGCTAATGCCACATTTTCCTAAAATGGTTCAGCAAAGGTAAAATCTAAAAATACTGTGCTTATTTGGACAATAGTCATATCCTGAGTACCGGACAAATCCAATACAATGATACCATTAATTTTTGCAAACATTTCTTCGGTTATACCATTTCCAAATAATTGTGAATCTCGATCTATGGATTGCATTGTGAATTCATGAAAGGTCTTTTAGGATTTATCAAATGATCAATTGTAGAGAAGAACACCATTTATTTTACCTGCAAGAGATGAAATTCCAAACATTTCAAATTTATGTGGCTACTTTGTCCATGATCCAAAGGAACTGGCACTTTTTACAAAGGCCAAAGCAAGTTTTAAGGGAATTCCATCATTGATAAGGGACGAATCGGTGTAGGTTCGTGTGCCTTTAGCATTACGTCGTTGATTCGTGATTGTATGAAAAACAAGCAGTTTGATACTCTTTCCAATAGCTCTTAATTTCTCAATTGCCAAAGCAACAGAACTCAGAACATGTTATTTTTGTACAAGAAGTATTGGCGAGGAGACAGAGACTGTTGCATCAGGTGCAGTGCCAACTGTTTTTCGCAAAAATAAAATTGGACGGTGTAAATTGTAGCTTTATATCAATCTTAACATTGGGGGGAACCATTTAGGTATATTAGATATCTTATGATTTATTTTCCACACCAAGTATAAATCTTTAGTTGTTGGATCTCCAAGTATATTGCTAGTGTCCATTTTATATTCATATCCAATAGCTAACCCTCTCAATAGCTTATCGGACATTGAAGTTATCAACTTGAATTCTATACATCTTGCATAATTTGAAAGATTTTTTCTTGTCCTCACCAACGTTTCATTTAATTAGACATTAATATGTCTAAACAAACTGTGTAGTACACAATTTTCATAGGATAGCCCCTCGGCTGCACTTGGTTTTTCATTGTTAGATTTTTTGACAATGATATGTAAATGTATAAATGTGGAAGTCAAAGATATGAAATAATCTTCACTGGGATATATGTGAAAATTTACGTTTCCAGAGTAACTGTGTTTAACAATTACATAAAAATTTTCAGCATTAAAAAGATGTGAATGAAAGATAAGTTGAATGAAGGATGGGATTCGTTATGTGGTAGCTTATGTCATTTCTAGGAAAAGAAATCCTTTTTTGATCTAACAATTTTTACTTTTGGCTTCTTTTACTTCTTTGACAAAAGCGATGTTTTACGCTTCCGGCCTGAGTTGGGACTGATGAGTGATGCGGTGTTTCTTGTCCTTTTTAAACTTTCCCCGCTTTGTCGTTATTTCAATTGCTCGCCGAGGGGTCACGCACTGGACCTGTTATTTTAAGAAACACTTTCTTTAAAATCCTTGCCAGAGCCCAAATCATGTACCGTAGAGGACGCAAAATCTGCAGCAACTGGTGCAATTTATTACTTTACCAAGGGGTAATGCAAAGTGAAAAAACTTAGCAAACCAATTGCCGAGACCGTAGCCAGAAATTGACGAACGCCCCTGTAATAGTCCCTTCCATGACCCAATTGTCATGGTTCAAGAGTAGCAACATAGCAATCAATATCAGGACAAACAACATTATTTAAAAAACATACATTATTATTTCTACATTATTTAAAAAATGATCAGAAATTAAGTAAAAAAAGTGATTCAACTGAAAGTAAGCAGCAACATCAAAACTTAAAACGAACAGAAACTATTACGTATATAATTAAGATCGTCCCCTAGTCAATACCTCGCTTTTTAAACAAAAGATTTTTTAGTACTTTCATAAGAGTTGTTTATTCTGATTAGCGGCCTTTGTCATTAAGAGGTCATTTATAAAGAATCAGAACAAAGTTCAAACTTTGGCGTAAAGAACGAGGTGTTGAATAGGGGGCGAACCTCCTAATATACCTATGTTAATTCATAAGTTATATATATTTATTACTAATAAAAACGCTCGTAAATAAAATTAAACAACTTTCGAGAAAGCCAAATAAAAGCCAAATTAATATGCAATTTTTTTTTAATTATTCATGTACGGTGAGCAAAAATCAAAACCTGCATTAATTCAAAAACGTTCAAAAATTAAACAAAAAACAAGTTTTTTAATTGAAAGTAAGGAGCGACAATAAAACTTAAAACGAACAGAAATTACTCCATATGAAAGGGGCTGTCCCCTCATCAACGTTTCGCTCTTTACTCTAAAATTTGGCTTTTTCTCAAAAATCTATTTTTTTAAACAATAAAACTTTATCATAAAGAGCGAGACGTTGAGGAGGTATCAGCCCCTTTCATACATGGAGCAAATTCTATTCGTCTTAAGTTTAAATGTCGCTCCTTACTTTCAGTTATAAAACTTGTTTTTTATTGAATTTTATTCCAAAGAAAAGTTTTGAAAAGAAATTAAATGTTGCTGATACAGTTTGAATCAATCGAACAAGTAATATTTTTCATAAGGGGAATTACTTATGGCCACTGAACTTTTTAAGTGTGAAAAGTCTTAGACACTAAACCTGTAACGTATCGTCTACGCGATATAAAAGATGAAGGGATTTTTGACGGTTTTTACGATTATGAAATACAAAAGGTTAAAAACAATGGAATTTCTCAAAATTGAAAAGATTCACAGTTGCTGTTCGTAGGCTAGGATACAACCTGATTTTGATTCTTGGATTGCCGCTGAAGACGTTCAAAATGTATAATGATTTTGATATGACATTCATGTCCAATGTATCTGATCTGCTCTTTGATGATTTGAACAAAACAATTAATTTTTGGACAAAAACTCTCCCCTGTCATCAAGTTCGGGAGAAGGTATGAAGTTGCTCTTATTGATTGTATTCTTTAAAATCCATATAATATCCGGAGAAAGGATCGTTCATATGGGATGAAAGTAAGACCCTTTGACTTCTCCGACGAGGGTTTGGTGACAAAATTTGACTCTGATGATTAGTCGTTTGCTATGATACCCTACGAGGAATATATCAATATGCACGATCTGGGTCGAGTTATCAACAAAAAAAATGCGAGTTGAAAAAGGGTGGTTTCACCTGCGACTATTCAACAGAACAGAGGAGAATTTAGATTACTAATCCATTTGAGAATGAAAGAATTTTACTAAATGAGGATTAACGCGACGTTCCCGGTTTTTTTGATCGCATTATTAAAGCAAAAAATTTCAGTGGCAAGGATCATATTATCTATGAAGACTATGCATCCGGATTCTCATCTCACAATTGTACATTTCTTTACACATCCTTTGTCAAGACATCGAGAGAGTCGAATGTTTGTAAAGACACTCACGAAGACATTCACCGCTACAATATAAAGTGCCCTCAATTTTGTCCAGTTAACACTTCGTATTTGGAGCTTTGTCAGTTAACATTAAGAAGCAAATTCGGGAAACCTTTTGCAATAAAAAAAAGGTTTGGCTGTGATTACATGCCATGTTTGACCCATTTAGTGATATGGCTAATAAAAAATACTTTTGTTTGTCCTGATATTGACTGCTATGTTGCTACTCTTGGACCATGACAATTGGGTCATGGAAGGGACTATTACAGGGGCGTTCGTCAATGTCTGGCTACGGTCTCGGCAATTGGTTTGCTAAGTTTTTTCACTTTGCATTACCCCTTGGTAAAGTAATAAATTGCACCAGTTGCTGCAGATTTTGCGTCCTCTACGGTACATGATTTGGGCTCTGGCAAGGATTTTAAAGAAAGTGTTTCTTAAAATAACAGGTCCAGTGCGTGACCCCTCGGCGAGCAATTGAAATAACGACAAAGCAGGGAAAGTTTAAAAAGGACAAGAAACACCGCATCACTCATCAGTCCCAACTCAGGCCGGAAGCGTAAAACATCGCTTTTGTCAAAGAAGTAAAAGAAGCCAAAAGTAAAAATTGTTAGATCAAAAAAGGATTTCTTTTCCTAGAAATGACATAAGCTACCGCATAACGAATCCCATCTTTCATTCAACTTATCTTTCATTCACATCTTTTTAATGCTGAAAATTTTTATGTAATTGTTAAACACAGTTACTCTGGAAACGTAAATTTTCACATATATCCCAGTGAAGATTATTTCATATGATTGACTTCCACATTTATACATTTACATATCACTGTCAAAAAATCTAACAATGAAAAACCAAGTGCAGCCGAGGGGCTATCCTATGAAAATTGTGTACTACACAGTTTGTGTAGACATATTAATGTCTACTTAAATGAAAGGTTGGTGAGGACAAGAAAAAATCTTTCAAATTATGCAAGATGTATAGAATTCAAGTTGATAACTTCAATGTCCGATAAGCTATTGAGAGGGTTAGCTATTGGATATGAATATAAAATGGACACTAGCAATATACTTAGAGATCCAACAACTAAAGATTTATACTTGGTGTGGAAAATAAATCATAAGATATCTAATATACCTAAATGGTCCCCCCCAATGTTAAGATTGATATAAAGCTACAATTTACACCGTCCAATTTTATTTTTGCGAAAAACAGTTGGCACTGCACCTGATGCAACAGTCTCTGTCTCCTCGCCAATACTTCTTGTACAAAAATAACATGTTCTGAGTTCTGTTGCTTTGGCAATTGAGAAATTAAGAGCTATTGGAAAGAGTATCAAACTGCTTGTTTTTCATACAATCACGAATCAACGACGTAATGCTAAAGGCACATGAACCTACACCGATTCGTCCCTTATCAATGATGGACTTCCCTTAAAACTTGCTTTGGCCTTTGTAAAAAGTGCCAGTTCCTTTGGATCATGGACAAAGTAGCCACATAAATTTGAAATGTTTGGAATTTCATCTCTTGCAGGTAAAATAAATGGTGTTCTACTCAACAATTTATCATTTGATAAATCCTAGAATATCCTTTCATGAATTCACAATGCAATCACGAGATCGAGATTCACAGTTATTTGGAAGTGGTATAACAGAAGAAATGTTTGAAAAAATTAATGGTAGCATTGTATTGGATTTGTCCGGTACTCAGGATATGACTATTGTCCAAATAAGCACAGTATTTTTAGATTTTACCTTTGCTGAACCATTTTAGGAAAATGTGGCATTAGCATCGATAAATCAATTTAAAACCTATATGGAAATTACCCCTGATGGCACTGTTCTGTTAGATTTGGCACCATGAGCATAAATCAAAGAATCACTGTGTTCAATTTGGATCCCTACATGTCCAAATGCAAATCCTATTGCATACCCTCGGATTTCCTTGAGAATATTCAAAGCGTTAATAATACCAATATCATTATTAACAGTAGCACCTCAACTGTAAGGACGGGGCATTGGCTATGCATCTTTAAAACAGCGAAGAATATTGAATTTTTTATCCTCTTGGCCACCATATGCTTTCTACATGCCTCAAATTTAAAACTTTCTTGGGCAAAGTGGAAAATCTGTTGTTCAAAATCGGAAGCGAGTACAAGATTTATCTACAAAAATCTGTGGTTTTCATGTAGTATTATATTTTATTTTTCGATGTCGCAGATATATTTATAGTGAATTTCTTAGCATTTATGGTGACAATCCTCGATTGAACCGCTTTCTAGTTGAAAATACTCTTTCCTACCTGTATAATATAAATTTCAGTGGGTTAAGAGTGAAATATATAAAAATTGTTTGTGAATTTGTTTATTAATAAAACTTGTATGTGCAAAGGTCTATGTCCTTTAGATTCCATCTTCCAGGTATAGGTAACCATTGTTAATAATAAGTGGTGGAGATTGTCTGGATTAACTAAGTATTCATTTTGTGATGTAAAGTCAGGGTTACATTTTCTACAATATAATGTAACGTCATTTTTATTACGTCTCTTCGTAAAGTCAATAATACTATTTCTATTCATATTATGAAATTTATGTGTTTCAATTTCCTTATTTAAAGTAATGTCGCACACAAAATTCTTATATGAAGAATCACTTTATGTAACAGCCAAATAAAATTCAGTAGGTTTATAATCATAGTAGCCGGTAACTTCACAGCGATGTCAAAGAGACCAGCCTCTCCTATTATTCTAGCAATTGAAGCGTAGACCAGGTTCTTCCTCCCAAAGCATTTTAAAACCATGATGATACTAGTTTCTTCAAAATAAACTGAAATCACGTTTAGGGCTCTTCGCAATCATACCAGGGTAAGTGTTTTCTATTGATCACATTTATCATAGTGGCGTTTGGAACAGAGAAAACCTCTACTGTGTGAGTCACAAACATTTTTAAGACAGAAATTACAACCTTTAATGTGCACTGCATATCCTCTATGCAATTTAAATGAATTGCATAATCTACACTTTTCATTATATGCATTAATAATAGTAAATTTCTCAGGGAATGACCAACTTGTCAATGTATACAAACATAATGGACATATGTAAACTTTTTTATGATGACTGTCTCAGTTCCAAAAAGAGACTGACTTGCAATCAATAAAATGAATATCTTCTAGGAGGAGGAGTAATCGAGTGACGTCACAAAACTTGTTTAGTCCGGATTTTTCGACTTATTTCTTGTTGCTTTGCAAAATGACCGTCTAGACAGTGATTAAAAACATAACTACAATATAATTTTGTTTAATTAATATATAAAAAAACTGAGTAAATGCATCTCGACCACGACGTAAAGGTTCCATACAATAGTCCAAAGACGGTGAATCATTTCTCATTATATATTTAAGCATTCTACGAGAAAATATTTTCATTTACCCGGAGATAGCTCTGGAAACTCATCATCTAGAATCAAACATTTTTCAAAAGTCGCTAGATTTTTCGGTTCTTAGATCCATTCAATTTAAGCCTAACGCTCTCACTACCGATTGTAGACTAACACGGATTCTTTTTCGCTAGTAATAAATTCACTCCTTTTTTTAGATTGATTCAGATCGTTGTCTTCAATATGCTCAATTAATGCATTTAATCCGTTTTGTAGTCTTTGCATATACATTATATTCACCTTTGCTGAAAAGCACAACTATTCTTCCTACTTGAATTTACTTTATGATATTACATATCCTACAAACATCTCGTCCCATTCTGGGGTTAGTCGCCAAACCATTGTAATTTCTACTGCAACATTATGCACTCTAGTTTCATGTCGCCATTGTTAGTACCTTCAATATCCAATAGAGCAAAAACATCTATTGCTAAAGAATAACATCCTTGATGTTGGCACACTGAACTCTTTTTCAATACTAAAGCAAATCTAGCGACTCACGAAAGATTGTGTCACCATCACCTGTAAATATTGGACCATTATCAATTTTTTTTAAGCCGGGACTTTCCCGCTTGAGCCATGGACTCTACAGGTCCTGTTATGTAAAATTCAAATTCTACAACGTAACAACCAAAGAAATCCCGATTTGGCCGACCCCTTGAAGGTTTCCCCCTACTCATTTAGGTTTTCAAGTAATTGAAACATGCTTCGTTTAGAAAACACATCCTATGACGTAATAACCGGAAGTAAACAAAACCCATGACGTAACATGCACCTGCTGGCTGTCGTCAGGATGGTAAGATACGGGTGTTGTGGAATTGTGGGATATGGGTGTTGTGGACTGGTGGGATACGGGTGTTGCTAAATAGATTGACCCCTCACTACTTCTCTCACTGTATTTATTGCCGGGTTATGATCTTCGTTTTGAGAATCGTGTGGTGATGGGTCGTGGTGGTGCTGGTTTTCTTGTGAAAAATAGGTTGAATTATAATGAAAGGGATGTTGAGCATATGGATTGAAGTTTTTTCAATTAAAATTGAATTTGATGGGAGAAAAAATATAATAAGTATGGCGATTAAGCCACCCAATGCTCCCCAGGATGATTGTGTGGGATGTATGAGAAAATATAAGAGAAACATGGAATCTGATAAATGAAGTGACCGGTAGCAATGCTGAAATTGCAGGGGGTTATGTGCAACTTGAAAGATTCACCCCTAATGATAAATCTTTTAATTTTCTTCCAGGGGCAGATTTCTAAACCACCGCAAAACCCTTCTCCTTTATCTAGGCTTGAGACTGGCTGTAATTACTTACAGACGGAGTAATTAAGTAATTACACACACACACACAGACATATATATATTTATATATATGACAGACATATATATATATATATATATATATATATATATATATATATATTAGGGTGGTCCTTATGTATATATAAAAAAAATATTTTTTGTTTTTCCTGCCTCTCACCATCCTAAACTATTCTTCTATGATAGAAAAAAAAGTGTCATTTATTTTTAGGATAACTTCATGTTTGGGGTATGCTCAAGGCACCTGAATTTTGATTATACTCGAATGTTATAGAAATCGAGTGTATATAAAGAAAATCATTGGTTCAGGGCATATATTTATTAGTTAATTGTGTATTTATTGTGAATTCTAACACAAAACAGGTGTTATGTATTATATAAAGAGATAACTGAAGGGATTCAGGGTAATATATTAATAATCAATTAGGTGTCTGTGTATTTTCTTTCAAATCTAGCAGATATATTCGTGTAAAACTACAGAAGTTTATGTCACTATTTAAAATTAACTTCAACATTTACTTACTGAATCAATCAATGGTTTATTATTACATTTGATTAAATATTGTTGCAGCAAACATCTTTAGTAATGTTTAGTTTTTATTTTCTCAGATAAAGATTGATTATATATACATAGGATACCAAGCTGATAAGACAATATCAGGTGAATAACTGAATATATCAATTTACATTTAATGTTTGTTGTTATAGCTGAAATTTTGTCATTTGTCAGATATAATAAATTCATATTTGAAATTGACTTGTTATTAATTTGCTATTAGAACAATACTATTTTTGATTCAATGTTGTCTACTATGTAATTTTCTGACGGATTGGACAATTTTTAAAGCACACATAAAATGTTTTGTTTTACAGTCAGTCATAGCGATTTCTAAATCCACACGCAATAAACAGGAAGTGTACCTGCTTGGTTCACTTTTGGAAGATCTATATGATTCAAAACTGCCATCGATTGGTGATGTTCTCAGGCTCCAAGTCACAAAGCTGAAAGTAGGCAAGACTAAACATGAGGCAGCAATATCAGTAATTAAGGACGTTCAAATGTTCTGGGAGAAAGCCAGAATACCCATACGCCGGAGTGATCATGCAGTTGCCCAACTTGAAGTTTTAGTGCAGAAATGGGAAGGGTGAAGAAAAACGAAGCAAGAAGGACAGCAACTCAGATAGCCAATGAGGAAGAATTTAAGGAAGGTTTCAATGATCTCTTTGACGTAGCTCACCAGGAAGCGTTACAGCTCATCAAAATTGAGGAAGACAAGCAATTCTTGTTGGCCCAGCGGGAAAAAGGAAGGCGAGGGGTTATGGCAGGGGTTGACATGTCACTTACAAAAAAGGAGAAAGTACAGGAAAATAAACAAAAAATCCAGTTTCACTTGAAGACGAAACAACAACTTGACATAGCAAATCTGAATCAAACTGTGTTATGGGAGTCTTCTGATTCGTCTTCTAGTAATGATGATGCAGACATGGAAGTATTACAAAGAATCGGTAGTGAAGCCACCGAACAACCATGTACACCAAACCTAAACCGTGTATTAACTAACTTTTTAACTCTGCACTCCTGTCATCCCAGACCACAAAAACACAAGTTACAGGAACGATTTTAATATCTTGGCCTAAATAATTCGCGCGACAGGTCACAGTGTTCCGGATTTCAATATCGACAGATTATCTATAAGACATTACCGTCAAAAGCATCATATCATACTTTCATTTCAGTTGAAGTATGATTTCAATCGCCTGTAGGCAATGGTTCTTCACTGGGATAGAAAGCTTATGATAGACCCCACTGGATATGAAAAAGTTTAACGACTGCCGATTATCGTCTCTGCATCTTGAACAGAACAACTGCTTTGTATCTCAAAGCCATGCCAGATGTAATGATGCACACAGTGTCTGACTGGGGCACTGTAGACAGCATCAAGGCTCTCACCTTTGATACAACATCAAGCAACACCAGCTGAATGAATGGTCCCTGTACTCTGCTTGAAAAGTATCTTGGTAGAAGTGTTCTGCATCTTGCATACAGACACCACATCCATAAATTAATACTGGAAGAGGCATTCAGTATCACAATAGGACCTTCAAGTAGCCCAGACATGCAGATATTCAAACGGTTCAAAGCCTTTTGGCCAAACATAGTATATGCTGATTACAAGCCTGGTGTTGAGGTTCCGGTCATTGCTGCAGCTCTGGTTGATGCCCTGGATGATATGAAGACCTTTCTGACTGATCAGCTGGGTATTTGTTACCAACGTGAAGACTACCGTGAGCTCCTCGAGCTTTCCCTGCTGTTCATTGGTGGCCTTCCGGCTCGTGGTGTGATGTTCAAGAAACCAGGAGCCCTTCATCGTGCTCGTTTCATGGCACGACTGATTTATGCATTGAAAATATACATGTTCAGAGATTCTGGCTTCAAGCTGACAGATCGTGAAATCACTGGTCTGGGCAACTTCTGTGCTTTTGGTGTAGGAAGTTATGTTAAATCGTGGTTCCTTTCTCCTTTGCCAACAGCAGCACCAGCCAATGATTTAATGCTTCTGAAGAGTCTCCTCACTTGTGGATCGCCAGCAGCAACTGGTGCACTGAAGAAACTGTGTGAGCTGTGGTATCTTAGCGAAGAACTGATAGGATTGGCATTTTTTGACAGGGGTGTTGATCCAACTGAAAAAAGAGCAATGGTCGAAGCACTCTGCCATGAAGGAACGGAGGGCCCACCGAAGTGCATCACTGTGGACAAAACTACAGGCACCAACAAGAATCTACAGGACTTTGTTACATTCAATACAAGGAACTTCTTCCATATCCTTTCCATTCCAGATAGTTTCTTGTCTACAGATCCTGAGACCTGGGTGGATAAGGAATCCTATTTGAAGGCTGAAGCAATCGTCAGAGAACTACGAGTAGTGAATGACACAGCCGAACGTGGAGTTGCCCTTATGCAGGACTACAATTTGCTGCTAACAAAAAATTAAGACCAGATCCAATTTCCTCTGCAAGTAGTTAAAGAGCATTGCAAACTTTTTCCTGATTCTAACAAGTCAACAATCCTTCAAGGGCTAGCCACAACCTCTGACAGCCCAGGCCCAGCATGACTTTGTAGTGTGTAATTTTTTATCAATTACAGAAAGATACGTTTGATATTTGCTACGCCAGTGACATATTTTAACCAGTCATTATGATTGTTTTAACAAACTAATAATTGGATGAGTTTAGTATTGATTATATCTAATATGTCCTCATTAAATTTTGTTTGCTGAATGAATTTCCTAAGTGCATCAGAAATTACGTTAAACATTGTCCAAGCAGAAGTATAGCGATTGTATGCTAAACTTCACTTGAATTGAGCATACCCTAAATATTCACCAATTTGGAAAATGTTTTGCCCATGTTGTTAACTTTTGATGTAGACAAAAATGGCAGGGTGGGAGGTTTATAATTCTGAAGTGAAAAAATAAGGACCACCCTAATATATATATATATATATATATATATATATATATATATATATATATATATATATATATATATATATATATATATATATATATATATATATATATATATATATATATATATATATATATATATATATATATATATATATATATATATATATATATATATATATATATATATATATATATATATATATATATATACTATATATATATATATATATATATATATATATATATATATATATATATATATATATATATATATATATATATATATATATATATATATATATATATATATATATATATATATATATATATATATATATATATATATATATATATATATATATAAACGAATTAACGAATTTTCTCAACCTTCTTACCTATCTAAATCGTTTTTTAGGCCGGGATATCCCAGGATGCCAATTTTTCGTAAAAATATGGAGCCGTTTTTGAGAATAAATAAATACATAAATAAACAATTATTGCTCGTTAGTACAGATTATATATATATATATATATATATATATATATATATATATATATATATATATATATATATATATATATATATATATATATATATATATATATGCCGATGGAAAAAAGAAGTTTTTTGTCCCTCCACCTGATAATTGAAAGAGACAAAGGTTCTATGATGTGTTATAATGACAAAAGACAAGCTGAGGCAAAAGAAGAAACTTTTGTCCTACCACCTGAACAATTAAAAGAAACAAAGATGGTCATCAATGTCCACCATACCTTTCAAAATAAAAAAAACTGGACTAGATAAGTCATGGAAAGAAAAAGAAGTTTTTGTCCCACCACTTGAACAATCATAGGCAGCGCAATCGTGCTGCCTGAGTAAAGAACGATATTCGCACAATGTATTTTTTTTTTTTTTTGGTCTTGGACCAGGGCACTTCGTATCGAAGGGATTGTCGTAGAAACTTCGAAAAGGGCTCATTCGATTGGAAATTGGAGTGGCTTTTGCCCTTTTTAATAGTCGAAATATTATTTCAATTGGAAAGCAACTAACACCCCTTCCACGTCCAAAGTTTCCTCAAACCCATCCAATCAAAATTTTGAGATTTTGTTCAGCATAGTTGATTTCCAGATAGAAATTATGTTTTTGAGGAGGATACTCCCCAACAGCCCTAAGGGCAAGGGTTGTAAGTTATCCCCTGGGGGCATATAAGGTTTTAATAGAAAGCGTTGTCGTAGAAACTTCAAAAAAGAATCGTTCGATTGGAAATTCAAAGGGCTAGTGCTCTTTTAAATAGCCGAAAGTGATGAGGGGGGTAACTAGCCCCCCTCTCGCACCCACCTTTTCCCCAAACACATCCAATGAAAATTTTGAGATAGCCATTTTGTTCAGCGTTGTTGATTTCCGGATAGAAATAATGTTTTTGAGGAGGACACTCCCCTATAACCTTCAGGGTAAGGGTGTTAAGTTATGCCCTGGGGGCATATAAGATTTTTAAAGCAAATTTTTTCGTAGAAACTCCAAAAAAGGCTCATTCGATTGTAAATTCAAAGGACTAGTCCCTTTTTGAAAGGGATAAAGGAAAGGGCTAACCCCCTCAGGGCAAGGGCTATAAGTTATACCCAGGGGGCATATAAAGTTTTTTATTTAAAGCTTTGTCGTAGAAACTTGAAAAAGGGTGCATTCGATTGGAAATTCAAAAGACTAGTGCCATTTTTAATTGTCGAAAGTGATTGGAGGGCAGCTAATCCCCCTCTCACGCCTACTTTTTCTCCAAACACATACTATCGAAATTTCTAGATAGCCATTTTGTTCAACATAGTTGAAAGTTTTGGAAATTAGGTCTTTAAGGATGACCACCTCCCCCCTCCCCACAGCCCTCAGGGCAAGGGTTGTAAGTTATGCCTCGGAGGCATACAAGGTTTTTTATAGAAAGCGTTGTTGTAGAACTTTCAAAAGGGCTCATTCCATATGAAATTGAAATTGCAAGTGGCTTTTTTAATAGTCGAAAGCAATTGGAGGGCAGCTAACCGCCCCTCTCACGCCCACTATTTTCCAAAACAAATACAATCAAAATTTCTAGATAGCCATTTTTTCAACGTAGTTGAAAGTTCTGGAAATTATGTCTTTGAGGTTGACAACTACCCACAGCCCTCAGGGAAAAGGTTGTATGTTATGCCCTGGGGGCATATGAGTTCCTTAGAGAAAGCATTGTCGTAAAACTTCAAAAGAGGATCATTCGATTGAAAATTGAAAGGACTAGTGCCCTTTTTAATAATAGTTGAAAGTAATTGAAGCGCAATTAAACCCCCTCTCACGCCCAGCATTTCCCCAAACACAACCAATCAAAATTTTGAGATATTCATTTTGTTCAAGGTAATTAAAAATTTTGGAAATTAGGATTTTTAGGATGACAATCCCCTCAGAGCCCTCAGGGCAAGGTTTGTAAGTTACACCCTGGGGACTTATAAGATTTTCATATAAAGTGTTATCATAGAAACTTCGAAAAAGGGTTCATTTGATTGAAAATTGAAAGGGTTAGTGCTCTTTTTAATAGTCGAAAGTAAATGGAGAGTAACTAAACCCATTTTCACGCCCAACATTTCCCTAAACACATTCAATTAAAATTTTTAGATTTTGCTCCATTTTTTCTACGTAGTTGAACAAAATTATGATTTTGAGGATGACAAACCCCTCAGAACTCTCAGGGGAAGGATCGTAAGTTATGCTCTGGGGGCATAAGAGGGTTTTATATAAATCATTTTCGTACAGACTTCAAAAAGGGCTCATTCGATTGGTAATGGAAAGTGCTAGTGCCCTTTTTACTAGTCGAAAGTGATTGAAGGGCAACTAACCCTCCTCTCACGCCCATCATTTCCCCAAACACATCCAATCAAAATTTTGAGATAGCCATTTTGTTCAACGTAGATGAAAGTTCTGGAAATTATGTCTTTGAGGATGAACAACCCCCCCTCCACCCCACCCACAACCTTCAGGGCAAGGGTTGTAAGTTATGTGCTGGGGGTATATAAGGTTTTAATAAAGCGCTGTAGTAGAAACTTAGAAGGGCTAGTGCCCCTTTTAATAGTCAAAAGTGATTGGAGGAAAACTAACACCCCTCCCACACCCACCATTTCCCCAAACACATCCAATCAAATTTTAATATATTCATTTTGTTCAACGTACTTAAAAATTCTGGAAATTAGTTCTTTTAGGATGACGATCCCCTCAGAGCCCTCAGGGCAAGGTTTGTAAGTTACACCCTGGGTTATAAGGTTTTTGTATAAAGTGTTATCATAGATACTTCGAAAACGGGTTCATTTGATTGGAATTTGAAAGGGTTAGTGCTCTTTTTAATAGTCGAAAGTAAATGGAGAGCAATTAAACCCATTTTCACACCCACGATTTCCCCAAACACATTCAATGAAGATATTTAGATTTTGCTCCATTTTGTTCAACGTAGTTGAACAAAATTATGATTTTGAGGATGACAAACCCCTTCAGACCTCTCAGGGGAAGGATCGTAAGTTATGCCTGGGGGGCATATAAGGTTTTTATAGAAATCGTTTTCACAGAGACTTCAAAAAGGGCTCATTCGATTGGTAAAGGAAAGGGCTAGTGCCCTTTTTACTAGTCGAAAGTGATTGAAGGGCAACTAACCCCCTCTCAAGCCCATCATTTCCCCAAACACATCTAATAAAAATTTTGAGATAGCCATTTTGTTCAACGTAGATGAAAGTTCTGGAAATTATGTCTTTGAGAATGAATAAACCCCCCCCCCCCCCAACCCCACCCACAACCTTCAGGGCAAGGGTTGTAAGTTATGCCTTGGAGGCATATAAGGTTTTTATAAAGTGCTGTAGTAGAAACTTTGAAAACTTCGAAGCGCTAGTGCCCTTTTTAATAGTCAAAAGTGATTGGAGGAGAACTAACTCCCCTCCCACACCCACCATTTCCCCAAACACATCCAATCAAAATTTTGAGATATTCATTTTGTTCAACGTAGTTAAAAATTCTGGAATTTAGGTCTCTTAGGATGACAATCCCTTTAGAGCCTTCAGGGCAAGGTTTGTAAGTTACACCCTGGGGGCTTATAAGGTTTTTATATAAAGTGTTATCATAGAAACTTCGAAAAAGGGATCATTTGATTGGAAATTGAAAGGGTTAGTGCCCTTTCTGATAGTCGAAAGAAAATATAGAGCAATTAAACCCATTTTCACGCCCACCATTTCCCCAAACATATTCAATTAAAATTTTTAGATTTTACTCCATTTTGTTCAACGTAGTTGAACAAAATTATGATTTTGAGGATGACAAACCCCGTCAGACCTCTCAGGGGAAAGATCGTAAGTTATGCCTTGGGGGCATATAAGGTTCTTATAGAAATCGTTTTCGTAGAGACTTCAAAAAGGGCTCATTTGATTGGTAATGGAAAGGGCTAGTGCCCTTTTTACTAGTTGAAAGTGATTGGAGGGCAACTAACCCCCCTCTCACGCCCATCCTTTCCCCAAACACATCCAATCAAAATTTTTAGATAGCCATTATTTTCAGCGTGGATGAAAAGTCTGGAAATTATGTCTTTGAGGATGAATAACCCCCCCCCCCCCAACCCACCCACAACCTTCAGGGCAAGGGTTGTAAGTTATGCCCTGGGGGAATATAAGATTTTTATAAAGCGCGATAGTAGAACAATCTAAAACATCGAAGGGCTAATGCCCTATTTAATAGTCAACAGTGATTCGAGGAAAACTAACACCCCTCCCACGTCCACCATTTCCCCAAACACATCCAATCAAAATTGTGAGATATTAATTTTGTTCAACGTAGTTAAAAATTCTTGAAATTAGGTATTTTAGGATAACAATCCCCTTAGATCACTCAGGGCAAGGTTTGTAAGTTACACCCTGGGGGCTAATAAGGTTTTATATAAAGTGTTATCATAGAAACTTCAAAAAAAGGCTCATTTGCTTGGAAATTGAAAGGGTCAGTGCTCTTTCTAATTGTCGAAAGTAAATGGAGAGCAACTAAACTCATTTTCACGCCCACCATTTCCCCAAACATATTCAATTAAAATTTTTAGATTTTTCTCCATTTTGTTCAATGTAGTTGAACAAAATTATGATTTTGAGGATGATAAACACCCCTCAGACCTCTCCGGGGAAGGGCTAGCGCCCTTTTTACTAGTCGAAAGTGATTGAAGGGCAACTAACCCCCCTCTCACGTCCATCATTTCCCCAAACACCTCCAATCAAAATTATGAGATAACCATTTTGTTCAACACAGATAAAGGTTCTGGAAATTATGTCTTTGAGGATGAATACCCCCCCCCCCCCAACCCACCCACAACCTTCAGGGCAAGGGTTGTAAGTTATGTCCTGGGGGCATATAAGGTTTTCATAAAGCGCTGTAGTAGAAACTTCGAAAACTTCGAAGGGCTAGTGCCCTTTTTAATAGTCAAAAGTGATTGGAGGAAAACTAATACCTCTCCCACTCCCACCATTTCCCCAAAAACATCCAATAAATATTTTGAGATAGCCATTTTTTTAAACGTAGTTGAAAAGTCCGGAAATTATTTCTGATGATGACATCCCCATCAACCTTCAGCGCAAGGGTTGTAAGTTATGCCCTGGGGTATTTAAGATTTTATAAAAAACGTTGTCGTAGAAACGTTCCCCCCTGGGTTCCTGTGACAGGGCTACATAAAATTGCGTCAAGCATAATACACCTGACCGTTTGAGACGGGGTAAGTCGTGTGATCTCATTGAATTCCAGAGGGGTGTATCATGGAGTCTTGCCAAGTGTGTTCCTTTTAATAGAACTGGTGAATTTGTTGTGCAGGTGTGAGGGGTTCCATTTATTAAAACTTTTCCATTATCCTGACCACATTCCAAGTAATTGAAACACCTAGGGATCTCGGCTGGACATGCCAAATCTTGCCTGGACATACCACGTCTTGCCAGGGCGAGAATCTTGCCTGGACATGCCAAATCTTGCTAGGGCGAGAATCTTACCTGGATATACAAATCCTGCCTGGAAATGTCAAATCTTGCCAGGGCGGAAATCTTGCCTGGACACGCCAAGTCCTTTCTGGACATTCCAAATCTTGCCAGGGCAGAAATCTTGCCAGGACATACCCCGGACATTGCCAGGAAATCTTGCCAGGACAATCCCGTCCCAAACCAAATAATTGGGTACACTAAGATTCGAACCCTCACCCTGTCGGACAAAGGATCCTAAATCTAGCGCACCCATCCACTCGGCTAGGAACACGAAGAGTACGTAATTAGGATAAAAGTTCTTTTAAAAGGACCAAAAACATCTATAATAAATAGCGAGGTATCGAGGAGCAAGGTAAAGAGCAAAGTTTCACCCCCCCTTATTCATGGAATAATTCCTTTTCTGTTTTAGTTTTAATCCTGGTCCTAATTTTCAATTGAAAAAACTTTTTTTTAATTTAATTTACACAAAAAAAAATGGACAGTTCATAGAATAAAAATAAGCACAAACTATAAATTGAATCTTTGAATATGGCCATGTATTGTACTTGTTTGACAACCAACTTTTAGAACTAGGGCAATTATGTGAACAATTTAGAGAGCATTAGCTTAAATAAGTAAGTATCCTTACAGCTAGTATTGAATCTGAATGAGTTCTTGACCTATCAGATATATTTGGCAAAGAAAAACTCGTATTTATAAGAGCCCCAAAGTTAACATTAACTTTGTTTTGGGGACGGGGCGACTTCAAATTTGTAATTGCTGCAAATGTTAACCATAATTGAATATACCTTGCAATACATTTAGGCTGTATTGTCTGACGTCAATAAGCCACTTACTGTTGACCTACTACAAAGAACATATACAGTATTGCTTTTTGTCTCTTTGGAAGACGATAAAAATTGACAAAATAGATGGCTCTTATTGAATTGCTATATAATCAATAGAAAAATTCGTGAATCTAAAAAAAGGCATTTTTCCTATGCCCGTAGATCCTTTCATCCACATTATTTAAATCTAATCAAATTGGGTTGAGTGTCTCGCTTTATTTACCATGTTTTATGGCACAGATAAAGGAATAGTATTACTAGCATTACAACTACCTCTTGGTACGTTATAATTCATTCATTTACAAAGAAATTGAAGCTTAAAGAGTAATAAAACAGTGGAACTTAAACAGCATAGAAATTGGAGTAAAGAAACAGCAATATTGTAAAGTTGATATGTATTTATTATAGTCAAATTTTATAGAAGATAAAACATACGCATTTTTAAATGTTAATAAATAACTTCATATGACAATATTAATTAAATCTGCGTATTCCAAAAAGTTGATCAAGTGTACACGCGCTTTTGAAAGCATCGTGGGATCTATTGTTTCATTGCTGTAGTTAATTATGGAGAAAAGAATTGTATAAATAATGCTTAAAGTAAGCTCCTTAGAATATATTACTTATTAAAATATAATCCTGACACGGTAAATAAAACGAACAAAGATAGGATTAAGCCTGAAAACAAACAAAAATAAGATGTACATGGTTTTTTCCCTTAGAATTGATAGTAGAAAGTTAAGAAGACATCAACTCTCTGAGCTGGAAATGTGAAGGATTTTCTATAGTTAGGACTTAGGAAAAAGTTGTCTCCTGGTTTTTTAGTCTGTCTTCTATTTTAGTTTGGTATCTTCTGTCTTCTAATTTTTAGCTAAATCCCTATTTTCGGTGTGGTACCATGCAGTAGTTTTACTTCTATATTTTCAGTGGCACAAAAGGAGGATGTGACCCCTCTGGTGGCACCGTTCACTTCTGGCTTCTCGCAAAAAAAGCTAGGCAGTTATTTTAATTGATTGGCTTCAAAGTTATAGATAATAACGATCAGATTTTGATTTGCATTTGCCTCTACGAAAAAACCTCCTTGACTTTGGCTCTTCGCGAATACAACCAAATTCCTCTTGTATTCAACATAAACAGGGACAAATGTTTTGTTTTTTTTTGTTGCTGAATAAAGAATAAAATTAATTTCAAGAGGGTTTTTTTTAACAGCTTTTTTAAAGGCTTGGGTTTCAACTCTTTTGAATCTAAATTTTTGCTTCGGAACGTGTCTTTGTTTTTGATGATAAAAATACTGTTGGAACATACCCTTGAAAAATTTATGTCGCAAAGGCAAAACGAAAATTCATTATTAAGGTAACTGGTATTTTTAATCTGAAGCAAAACTACACAGGATGACCTTTTAACAGAGAGCTAGTTGCAATGTCAACTCAAAATTGAATGGTCATAAAATACAAACCAATAATTGTCATATAATACGAACCACTAGAACAACATTAGCATAAAATACAAAATTATTCATTTTTATCCTTAAAAATTAAAAGCAAAATGAAAAGAATATTGGAGAATTACTACTCGCAGTCTCCATTATATCCAACTGCTCATGGCAGCGGGCTGTAAGTACCGAGTGAAACGGCTGAATAGTAATCAAAACTCTAAGAAAAAAATTGATAACAATAGATTCAACAAAGAATTGAATATTCAAGTTGATTGGAAAAATATAAGGCTAATTAAGTTTAATGATACCCATTAAATAATTTCTTAGACCACACTGCTTTTCCATTAAAAACAAAAAAATTTTTAAACAAGAAAAACGGGTTCTAATTTTCTATAAAATGTATTTCACTGCTTTATAGAAAATTAAAACCCGTTTTTCTTGTTTAAAAATTTTTTTGTTTATGATACCCATTAAAAGCTAAGAGCCAGTAAAAATGTGTTCTATGTCTGAAAGAGGGAAAACGACACAAACAGGTGATCTTAATGAAAATTACACCATCATATTCAGCATATCAGATAACCCTACTTTATAAGTTTCAAGACCCTATATACCATAATACGGAATTTTACATTTTTACCACAAGAAAGATCACGAATGCATGTTACTTTGTTTCTTTAATTTCTTCCCCAAGGGGGACCAAATCGAAAGAGTGATCCTATAAGCTCAGAAGACGGTTCATATACCATCGATGCCGAAAAACAATTGAGCTTGATATAATCAACTTCGTGACAAAGCTGTTTTAAAGTATAAAAAAGGTGGACTTGCCCTTATCGAAAGTAGAATACTGTTGAAACTCCATTTGAAAGGCCATTTCTTGGGCAAACCTCAACATTTTAACACTCCTGACAAGCCAAATTTTGCTCCAAATTTGACATCTTTCAATGCAAAGCAGCTAGTTGCTCTTCCCTTTCTCAAACAGCAACAAGTTCATGAAAATGAATAAGATCAGTTTCCTTATAATTATTTGGTACGATAAAATAATGCTATTGGGCATTAAGTGCTACCTAATAATCGAGCTACCACTAGTGCTACCTAGGTTTTGTTGGGGTGATATGAAAAAATGGGCTAAAATTTACCGACAACTAAATAATCGAGCATTTCATTTGTGTTTTTTTGCTAACTTTCAATGGAAATGCGGCCTAGAGAATATTTATGACGCTTGGGTCGGTTGCAACTTGACCAAGAGGTATCTTATTGCTCTGTCTTTGGGTATTATTATTGTGTTTAAAAAAGTATGTGATGCGTGCAAAAAATTTTTGCTCAGAGCAGGAAAGACCCTTCCTTGGCCCAGAAGTGCTACCTGTTTTTTTTGGGGTAATATGAGAAAATGGGCTAAAATTTACTGACAACTATATAATCAAGCATTTCATTTGTGGTTTTTTGCAACTGTGTCAGTGAGAACTGCGGCCTAGAGTATATTTAAGGCGCTTGGGTCGGTTGCAACTTGACCAAGAGGTATCCTACTTGTCTGTCTTTTGGTTTTATTATTGTCTTTGAAAAAGTTTTTAGTGTGATCAAGCAATTTTTGCACCGAGCAGCAAAGATCCTTCTTTGGCCCAAAATTTCCACCAAAGATTTTCTGGGGTAATATGAAACAATGGGCTAAACTTTACCAACAGCTAAATAACCGAGAATATCATTTGTACCGACAACTAAATAATCTTCAATGGAGTGCAGGACTTTTTGCTACTGTATATTACCTCTAAAGTACTTTGGAAAAAATAGGCAGACCATTCAATATAAGGAAATTCAGCGTGCTTAGCCGGAGTGGTGTCAGATATAACCCTACTTTATAAGTGCTAAGGCCCTATATACCAAAATACGAAATTTTACATTTTTACCACAAGAAAGATCACGAATGCATGTTACTTTGTTTCTTTAATTTCTTCCCCAAGGGTGACCGAATCAAAACTGTGATCCTATAAGCTCAGAAGACGGTTCATATACCTTCGATGCCAAAAAAAATTGGGCACAATATAATCAACTTCATGACAAAGCTGTTTTAAAGTATATGAAAAGGTGGACTTGCCCTTATCGAAAGTAGAATACTTTTGAAACTCCATTTGAAAGGCCATTTCTTGGCCAAACCTCAACATTTTGACGCTCTTGACAATCCAAATGTTGCTTCAAATTTTGCTTCAAATTTGACATCTTTCAATGCAAAGCAGCTAGTCTGCTCTTTCCTTTCTCAAACAGCAACAAGTTCATGAAAATGAATAAGATCAGTTTCCTTATAATTTTTTGGTACGATAAAATAATGCTATTGGGCATTAAGTGCTACCTAATAATCGAGCTACCACTAGTGCTACCTGGGTTTTGTTGGGGTAATATGAGAAAATGGGCTAAAATTTACCGACAACTAAATAATCGAGCATTTCATTTGTGGTATTTTTCAAACTGTCAATGAGAACTGCAGCCTAGAGAATATTTATGGCGCTTGGGTCGGTTGCAACTTGACCAAGAGGTATCTTACTGCTCTGTCTTTGGGTATTATTATTGTGTTTGAAAAAGTATGTGATGCGTGCAAACAATTTTTGCTCAGAGCAGGAAAGACTCTTCCTGGGCCCAAAAGTGCTACCTGGGTTTTGTATTGTGTTTGAAAAAGTATGTGATGCGTGCAAACAATTTTTGCTCAGAGCAGGAAATACTCTTCCTTGGCCCAGAATTGCTACTTGGTTTTTGTTGGGGTGATATGAAAAAATGGGCTAAAATTTACCGACAACTAAATAATCGAGCATTTCATTTGTGTTTTTTGCTAATTGTCAGTGAGAACTGCGTCCTAGAGAATATTTATGGTGCTTGGGTCGGTTGCAACTTGACAAAGAGGTATCTTACTGCTCTGTCTTTGGGTATTATTATTTTGTTTGAAAAAGTATGTGATGTGTGCAAACAATTTTTGCTCAGAGCAGGAAAGACCCTTCTTTGGCCCAGAATTGCTACCTGGGTTTTGTTGGGGTAATATGAGAAAATGGGCTAAACTTTACCGACAACTAAATAATCGAGCATTTCATTTGTGTTTTTTTTGCTAACTGTCAGTGAGAACTGCAGCCTAGACAATATTTATGGCAATTGGGTCGGTTGCAACTTGACCAAGAGGTGTCTTACTGCTCTGTCTTTGGGTATTATTATTGTGTTTGAAAAAGTATGTTATGTGGACAAACAACTTTTGCTCAGAGCAGGAAAGACCCTTCCTTGGCCCAGAAGTGCTACCTGGGTTTTTTGGGGTGATATGAAAAAATGGGCAAAATTTACAGACAACTAAATAATCGAGCATTTCATTTGTACCGACAGCTAAATAATCTTCAATGGAGTATAGGACTTTTTGTTACTGTATATTACCTCTAAAGTACTTTGGAAAACATAGGCAGACGATTCAATATAAAGAAATTCAGCGTTCTTAGCCACAGTGGTGCCAGATATAACCCTACTTTATAAGTTTCAAGGCCCTATATACCAAAATACGGAATTTTACATTTTTACCACAAGAAAGATCACGAATGCATGTTACTTTGTTTCTTTAATTCCTTCCCCAAGGGTGACCGAATCAAAACTGTGATCCTATAAGCTCAGAAGACGGTTCATATACCTTCGATGCCAAAAAAATTGGGCGCGATATAATCAACTTCGTGACAAAGCTGTTTTAAAGTATAAGATAAGGTGGACTTGCCCTTATCGAAAGTAGAATACTTTTGAAACTCCATTTGAAAGGCCATTTCTTGGCCAAACCTTGACATTTTGACGCTCTTGACAAGCCAACTTTTGCTTCAAATTTTGCTTCAACTTTGACATCTTTCAATGCAAAGCAGCTAGTTGCTCTTCCCTTTCTCAAACAGCAACAAGTTCATGAAAATGAATAAGATCAGTTTCCTTATAATTTTTGGTACAATAAAATAATACTATTGGGCATTAAGTGCTACCTAATAATCGATCTACCACTAGTGCTACCTGGGTTTTGTTGGGGTGATATAAAAAAATGGGCTAAAATTTACCAACAACTAAATAATCGAGCATTTTATTTGTGGTATTTTTCAAACTGTCAGTGAGAACTGCGGCTCAGAGAATATTTATGGCGCTTGGGTCGGTTGCAACTTGACCAAGAGGTATCTTACTGCTCGGTCTTTGGGTATTATTATTTTGTTTGAAAAAGTATGTGATGCGTGCAAACAATTTTTGCTCAGAGGAGGAAAGACTCTTCCTTGGCCCAGCAGTGCTACCTGGGTTTTGTTGGGGTGATATGAAAAAATGGGCAAAAATTTACCGACAACTAAATAATCGAGCATTTGATTTGTACCGACAATTAAATAATCTTCAATGGAGTATAGGACTTTTTGCTACTGTATATTGCCTCTAAAGTACTTTGGACAAAATAGGCAGACGATTCAATATAAAGAGATTCAGTGTGCTTAGCTGGAGTGGTGTCAGATATAAATAAAAGTACAAAGTTGTTAACTAGTAAAAACCCATTTGGCAATAGTATAGAAAAAAGAAGTTTTGGTTCGAGAATGATTATATTTTAAATTAATGCTTACTTTGATTATTATTTTCGCAGTATGAAATTCATATCTAACATCACCCTGTTGTCACTTCCCCGCCACGTTGAGGCGACACTGATAGTACTTTTGATTTTGTTTGTTTTGTGAAGTTTATACGTATTATTTAACAAAATACGCATTACATAGTTATACATGTAAATAAAATCAAAAGTACAAGGGAAGGCCCACCACCACAACTACCAAGGAAACTGTAAGCAATAAAACTGTAAGCAATAAAAAGAAAAATAATGACCCTTTGAAATTCTGCTTAGGCATTCCTTTTGAATTAGATATAAACGAAATTTGTTTTGTCGGTTTATTTTTTGGTCGTTACTGTTGTTAATTTTCTGTTCATGACAGCTTTGGATAAAAAAGAAGACAAATGAAGAAATTAGAAAATTATAATGCTTTAGAACATTGAATCAACCGTGCTGAACTACAGTTGAAAAAAAGTGGAAGATAACAAAATCTGACAATATTCTAAAGCTAATCTTCAAAACTCTACTAAAATAAAATGTTATATTCATGGATAAGAAATACCAATTAGTAATGAATCATTATTGCAACTTAACATAAGTTCTATGCTTTGATTCTGTTTCATAGTTTTTACTTTTTATTTCAGTTCCCTTTTCAGTTTGAAAAAAAAATGTATGATAATAAGTGTAAAATCGTCTTGATTTCTGTAATAAAGAAAATATAATATGCGAATAATACATATTTCTACAGGAGAAAATTTAGTTTTTTTCCTAACGAAGTTTGTATGTTCTCTGTATGTTATGCAATATTCATCTCACCTCACTCACTTCCCAGAATATTTGAATAGTTTCATAATACAGCGAATATTTTCATAATACAGTAAAGTCTACAACGAATAAAGACAAACTGAAAAATAAATAGCCAATAAATACAAACTGTCGATTAGAAAAGCACCTAGAAACTACAAATTAAAAAGCTCTAAATAACCATGCAGAAAGAAAAATGGAGAAGAGAGAGAGGAGAGTGGAGAGGAGGAGAGAAAAAGAGATATTACTTCAACTCATGGTGAAGCTGGAATTAATTATATGAAAACAAATTTAGTAGCTGTAGCAGTGGATTTCAATCTTTTATTATGACCCAAGCACCTATAATATAAAACACACAATAAGCAAAGCAAAGCACATGAGGTAGCATTAACACTTGCAAAGGGAAAGCTCATTCGGGCTAAGAAGGTAATAGTACATATTACTTTTTCTCGATTAAGCTGTCTATAGAGGTGGTCAAAGTTTGGTCTAAATCACTCACAAATTCATCTTTTTGATGGGTTTCACAATTCTCTCGTGGCGTGTTTGATGAGCTCTGACGATAGGAGTTTCAGACCGGTGTTCGGGGCTAGTCTGGAGTGCTGGTTGTTCAAATCGGGTTTATCACTGCATTATAAAATGGGCACGTTTGCTTTGGAGTGCATAGTTCATATGGATGGGAGGAGTGACGTTTTGGTGTTATGACAAGAGGCAAAGCTCTTGGCTTAGAGGCAGAGGTGATCCCATCTTGGGCAATTCGTACCTCTTTTCTAGTCCCTTTTTCTAATGCTTCATTGGGGCCTAGATTACTACTCCTTGGGCACTAAACTTCTGATATTACTCCAAGCTGCTCTTCTTAAAAAGTATGAAATTGGATTATCACTAAATTGCATTAGTGCATTAGTGAAATATATTAAAGATTCATCCTTGAACAAGGAATCTAAAGGACAAAAACTTTTTATTGTACATTCAAGTTTTATTAATAAATAATTTAAAAACATTATTAAAACACATTATTCATAGGGCACTGAAATCAATATTATATATGTGAGAAAGGGTTATTTTAAACCCGTCATCATCACTTAAGCGTTTTCTGACGTTTGAATACCTCGATGTTGGAACCTTTGGTGCTAGGTTTTTTTTCAGATAAATGTCCTTCCTTCTTTCTTTTCTTTTGAGTTCTTTAATTATCCCTTTCCCATCTGTGGAAATGATTAATTTTCTTTTAATATTGGCTGCGCCATTTTTTATTTCTTTAACTGCGTAGTTTGTTAAAAGCACGAGGTTTTAATTGCGCAGTTACGGGTGACCCATCATAGCTAAAGTTACTTTCAGATAACAAGTTTGGTCCGTATTGTCGAGAGGTGAAAGAAAGGGCATAAAGCTAGTTCATTCGAAGTTGGCTTGATTCATTCGAATTAATTTGATTCATAATCTTGGACTTTTTAGCCTAGGTGGAGTCCAGCAGCCTACAGAAGGGCTGAGAATATATTATTTGTAGTAGAAAAAGGTTTGCGAGGCATACCGTCATTTACAACATAGACAGGGGTCCTTATACCCTCCGATGTGATAGTTAGGGATTTTAGTGGTGACTCAGTGTAGGTGCATTCTTGGTATAGAGTTTAACCGTTTGACCATTCAATCACGTTACCATACCCTGGAAACATGATATACCGTAAAAAAGGTACTACGATACTCTATATTTACGGAACAGTAGTGGTAAACGCGAGCATTCCATTACAATATTTGTCGCCAGTGAGGCTTCCCCTCTAGTAAGTGGTGTAGCACCATTTTTGTGCTAATATCTGGTGGTAGTCGTGGCTTACCACTAGACACCCAATATAATACTTTTATTTGGACCGTATACAGGCAGTGCTCAAGGGGAAAGTTGAATGCACATTGCTTTTATCGAAAGATATATCTCTTCAAATCAACCATCTTGCCTTCAACCATCCGTTGATTAACTCTTTTTCTGAAGTTTGGATGAACAAAGGGTACAGATACTGAGTGTCCCCCACTACTTCTGCTATAACGGTAACCATCGGAGTTGTAGTCTTGTATGTATTCAAAACTATCTGAACATACTGAAAAAATACTATCTGCAGTAGGATAGGCCGGAGCTTTGTTCTTGCAGAGTTTAAACTTTGATATACCAGTTTCGTGAGCGGTCCTTAAGATTATGGAAGCCTCATTAGATCTAAGTGCCGCTTTCTTGGTTTTGTAAATAAATGGGTACACTGGATTAGGAAGTGAGGTGCCATGTATTCTTTTAATAACACTTGGTCGATAATTTTGAAAATTTTGTAATTTTTTGGACAAAAAACGAAAATTCACAGAAGGCTCATTAAAAGCCGATTTACTTTTATCATGCTCTGTACTATAAACCTTTGTTCTGTAAGAGACCCGGTATTTCAATTAATTCATTGCCTGTGTAGACCGTTTTGTTAACGTTCCTTTTTCCTTCTGGGTCTCTTTTATTGTTTTCATCATATGCGTCATTAATCTTAAACTCATTTTCTTCCTCCAGTTGAAAGCATTAAACCATATTCTCTTAGTATTCAAACTTTTCCATGTACTTGCAATCTTTAGTTTCCATGCACTCCGTACTGTCCAAGCACTCTTTAATTTGCTTGGACTGCTTGATCTTCGATTCCAGCTTATCATTGTAAAAATTCACTTTTATATCAATATGTTATTTCAATTTCGCTTTATTAGGTGATATGTAACCATCCTTGTCGATTTCAGATCCCAAGTGTTCATTTTGTTCTGTTGATCTTCATATTTTATTTACCATTCTGAGCTCAGGTGCCCTTAAGCACCTCTTATTTCTTATATTAGTTTGTGAATTTCATTTTTTTTCTTTTTATATTTTTATGGATGCGACACGAGAGCCTCTTTTCTTATTGTTTTTGCCCATCATCAGAATAGAAATTAAGAGTGAAAACTAAAAAGATACGTATTTCATTGTCTTAAAAAACTACATCCACGAGGGTTTCAAAGGGGATCCAAACTTAAATGAGTAAACCATTACTAAAGAGCAGTTGGATGTCAAATTCCCCTAAAAAAGCGACCGAAACTGCTTCTCTTTCAACGGCTTGGAACTTTCCTGAAAAAAATTCAAATGAATTTACTGAAAAAATGTGCATTGT